>NC_081200.1:3266866-3546866 GCF_902713425.1 Acipenser ruthenus | reverse complement strand
GTTTGTAGCTAATGGTAAATGACAGGTTAGTGCACTTCTCTCCCATCCCTTCAGATAAGCAATACATATCGGATGATTTGATTTCCACTAGGACAAAAAAAACCTGTCAAATAGACAGACTTTATCAACCCCTGATTGTGACAGTTACTGTAGATGTGTATTTCTAAATGGCTTCCATCACTTTGTTTCTGTTACACTACTATCTCTGCTAGCTATAGCCGTCCATCTTCAGGGATGGTAATTAGATTCTCATTTCAAGTCGGTTTGATCAGTTTCCTAATGTTTACCACAAGTTTTTAATGAGACACCTGAGCTTGTTGCCTATGCACCCTGTCTAATCAAGCTTATATTAAAACTGGGAGTAGGTGTCTTATTTCCATCCCTGCATCTTGACACAGCATTGAATCCAGCTCTGCTGAAACATGTTGAGCAGTAACCTGAAAGCAGAGAGATTTTAAACATGCTTGGCGTGATCACGCACAGAAAAGCCAACAAGAGGCATTAGATCTGATCCCTGAATAATGTATGAATGTCCAGCTTGCAGCTGGTTTAACAGTCATGTTTGTTCCTTTACCCAGGTAGCAAGAAGGACAACATTATTTATTTATTTATTTATTTATTTATTTTTGGTCATCGAATTTCTCCTCCTTGCTAACTTCAGTTTTAGAGGTCAGATAATGGGATTATAGACACCGTATTCCATATCCATATTGGTAATGTGAAATGAGCTGCATAAGCCATCGATTTGTATGGGGGTGTGCAGGGAAAGGAAAAGCTCCTTCTGTAACATGACCTTGCAAGTGAAATGAGTGAATACAGAGCGGGCTCTCGAGGTGCGGAGCCACGTCCCAGAGTGCTGCAGTAATTCAAGCTTTGCACAGACAGGCAAGCTGCTTAGAACTATCCAACGCCAGGTAATTGGTAATTAACACTGTTGCCTGTTCTAGTTAATTGTAGAAGAAAGCTGGAGAAGGTACAGTAGGAGGGCAGTTGTACCAG
Organism: Acipenser ruthenus; assembly: GCF_902713425.1. Lineage (NCBI taxonomy): Eukaryota > Metazoa > Chordata > Actinopteri > Acipenseriformes > Acipenseridae > Acipenser > Acipenser ruthenus. Next base: position 3,545,867 of record NC_081200.1, on the reverse strand, counting down.
TTGGCTACAATAGTAGTTACTCTGATTTTTCAAAAGTAAAGCAAGACAGTTGAATGTCCTAACCAGTGAACTACAGTACACGGTATAATAAAATAGGGTTAAAATAGAACTGATCGCGACTGCCTCAAGTGGTTAGTGTCTCTCTGGCTCTGTGGGTATTTATGCTGCTCAGTAAGGCTTGGCAGCATTTTGGGGGCTCAGTCTTGATAAGCCTATTAATCTGGCTGTGCCCATCTTCCCTCCAGCAGGAGCTTTAAGTGAAGGCTGCTAAGTCTAGTCTGTGCCTCTCTATGGTGAACCTTTTTTCGGAGCACGTATTTGTTCAAAGGTTAAGCATTTTTGATTTTTTGCCCTGGAAAGCATAGATTCAGGTTCTGAATGAATCACGATGATGGTCTTTTGTTTTAAGCAAAAACAAGTTTGCAGAGGATTGGGAATTTGGATCCACTTCCCTGGTCTGCTAATATTTTACAAGATAAATTAATCTTCCATGTGGCCAAGGAGCTAACATGCTGAAATACAATTCACATGCCAGTTTCTTTAAAATTGTACATGTAAAATGTATCACGTGTTAAGTTCTATGGAAATGTTTAGATTGATTTGAGTGTGTGTGTGTGTGTGTGTGTGTGTTTTTAATAGGCAATATACAGATTTCCTAGCCTGAAAAGAAGATTTAAACAAAAAAAAATCATTTTGAAAAGGAGATAAGATGTAATTGATTTGATTGTGTGTGTTATTTATTTATTTTGTCAGGTTTTCTCAAACACTTTTTCTGCCTTCAACCTCATTGGATAGCTTGAATCATCCATTAGTTGCTGATTTGCGTCGGGTCAGACTGCAGGAGCAGGGTGCATTCCTGTTTTAATGTCTGCAAAGAAGTACAAAACCACTTCATTGTTCCGATGTGTCTGTCACAATGAGAGTGATGGTGACTGGAATACTTTGCATTCAAAGTCCACTGACCCCCTTTTTTTTTTTTTTTAATCCAGCTATGCTTCTGCATACAAATTTTGTAATCTGAAGCAGACTTTTTTTCATTTTATTTATTTTATTGTTTTTGAGAAATACTTTAAAAGTTATGCTGGGGATTGAGGTATGGTGTTTTGATCAATCCCAGTAAATACACACTCTACTGTATGATTTCTGTACAGTCAAAATGGGTACAGTCAAGACTTGGCTATATGCCATGCTTGGAGGGTATGACCTTTCATGATTGGCTGAAGTGTCACTCTGCAAATTACCTGCCTAAGAAAGAGGGACATTGTCACCAAGTTTCTTAGAAGGCACCTCTTTTGTAGAGCAGCCAATGTTTTTATAAGCTGTTAACCTTCACTGCAAAACTTGTGTGCGTCCTAGTCTGCAGAGGAATTTAATTCAAATATATACAACTGAGTGAATTAAATAACATTGCCAAGCCGAATGGTGAAATATCTAAATATGGCCTGTTTTCATAATGTGAGAAAAAATAATGTGATCCCCACACAATACCACATTACTGTAAATGCATTTGCCAATAACCAAGAGATTATCTGCCTTCTATTGTAGTTGAGCCTTGAGCAGATGAATCTTGATCCGAGATTTGCCAAATTTAGTCTAACTTTCCATTTTCAATCGCAATCCCTCCTAATGAGGAACTGTCTCTAAAGTCCCCAAACTCATCCCATTTTCAAGCCACTCCTGTGCATTGAAATGCAACCCTTCCCTCCCCTCTCTTCCCCCCCCCCCCCCCTTCTGGGATGAACAATGGGGAACTGTGATATCACCATGAAGGCTTCATTTTGTCATCTGGACCTGTCCATGTGCACCAATGAAAGTGCATCTGAATTAATCCGCTCTACGTGATCTGCAGCAGAGTGGTTCTTTGCCATGTAGGTCATTACGTTTCAGATCTAGTAATTGGTACCTTTTACTTGACAGTGGTCAGATCTTGGGGGTTTCCAGGTTAATTTCTAACACCTGCAAATCTTACAGCACCGCCTTTTATCGCTTGCAAGGTGGTCATTTATTATGGTGTGTCCACAACCATGTACTGCTTTTATATTTCCAATTTAGGCTTGGCATCATCAGAGCTGGACTGGAGTTTGAAGTGTCAAGACATACTATTTTTTTCATTTCCATTGGTTCTGCTTGTACTTTTTGAGATTTGAAGGCAAAATGAAACTGACACATTTCAAAACACTTGCATCATACAGGGAGATGATGCACAGAATATCATTTCTTTGCCGGGCTCGGTTTGACAAGTTTATGAGAGCAGTCTTGAGAATAGAATATTTATATTTCTTTGTGTACATTTTAATATTTAAAAGATGTCTCTCCCAGACTCTTCAAATTTTAAAACATTTTAATGTTTTTTGCCGAACCCGTATACATATCTTGCCTAAAAATGCACAAACGTGATCATTTACACTGAGCTTTCCATGCTGTGGAAAAACAGTGTGCAGCTGTGTTGACGAATGGAGGGTTTCAATATTTTGCAACACAATAAAACAAATCTCCTGTTTTTTTTTTTTTTTTTTTTAAAGAAAAGCCCCTTTTTACTGAAGAACTCCCATAGGTCTCGTCTCAGACCAGATTCATGTGGGAAGAAACTAATCTGAAACTCTGTACTGTAGCAAAGTCCCCTGGCTTTACATGTTTCTGTACTCTGAATGCACACATTGTGAAATTGCTTCCATATTTCAAACTCATGTAAGCTTTCCGTTTCAGAATAATTTCTTTCCACGGCCTAAATTCCGGCAAATAAAACCATCTCCAGCCAACTTTGTTTGCAACGACAGAACCATACAGCATTGAATTGAATCTCTTCAGTCTTTGGACAAAGAAGACTACGCAGTGATCTGATTCAAGCATTCAAAATTCTAAAAGGTATTGACAATGTCGACCCAGGGGACTTTCAATAAGCTACTAACAACCAAACGAGGAAGATGGGCCGAATGGCCTCCTCGTTTTGTAAACTTTCTTATGTTCTAATAGCTGAGTGGCTGACCTGTGTGTGTTCAATCTCTCATTGGATATGGTTTGGTCTCAATGCTTGAACTAAATAGGATATTGATAGGAAAATCTTGTTTTCGGTGTTTAATATAAAGAATCCCATACTAAATACAGCGCTGGAACTTTTTTTTTTTTTTTTATTAAATCCATCCAAATGAAACATGAACATGACCTTGCATGTGCAGCTATTGCCAGATATGGGTAAAAGGGGCATACTGCTTGCTTCCTTCCATCTACAGCCAGGTCGATAACTGCTGAAACGAGGCCTCTTCTGGGTTTAATGATGTAACTCTACCTCATGATATTGAAGCTCTTTGGGAGGAAGGAAGAATGGATTGGAGAGGTATTCTTACCAGCCATTTACTCTTGATCTAATTTTGGCTTCATTCAGTGACCAGAGTATTAGTATCTGTCAACATGCTTTCCAAATATCCAGTTATAAGCTGCTTCTAACTACAGTAGGATATTCAGACTGGGGAATTTTAAAGTGTCTTCTGTTTTAAAATGAAAGCATTATTTCTTAGACTTTTATGGCCTGTGTAGAAAGGGTTGGTTTGGCTTGTAACCTAATTTTTCACAGTGGTGTTTTCTGAAGTGTAGTGCAATATGCTCAGTCACTGCAGTCTTGATAGGCTCTCTACTGAAGTGCTCGTGATGACCTTTGAAATAACTGGTGCACATTGTATTAAGATCAGCAAAGCTGATGTCACTCTGCTAGGTCCTGGAAACCATGACAACAAGGCATTGTATCCATTGCCTATTTCAGGTTTGGTTTAAATTGCAGACAATGTCAGGTCTCGATGCTTTCCAACAAAATATTACATATGTACCCTACCACAAGCCAGCTTTTCTGTATTATGTCAAAGCTGAAGTCTTATTTTTTTAGTTTGTGTAAACTAAAGTAAAATTTAGATATTTTTTATTTTTTGCAATGTGAATATCAAAAGTTGTTGGCATTAATTTACATTATGGATTAGTCATTGTTGCATTACTTAGGTATGTATTAATTTACTTATTTCTAGACATGTGTAACTATGACATTTTAAAATGATGCAAAAAAAAAAAACCCCAAAAAAAGACACACTCTATAGCGAGATTACAGTGCTATACATGCCTTTTACTGCCAGAGGCCTGGGTTCAAATCAAGCTTGCATATCACAAGTGTAATGCATTTATTAGTCTTTCTACAGTGGTCCCTCAACAGCAGACTGGAGGCCCTTGTGAGGAGTCTACAGTTTGTGCTGTCTCTGGTCTGTGCAGAAATACAGTAGATAGTCAGTGCTGCCAGTTCAATGTGTTTCATGAGCACCAACATTTAATATGTTTTAATAAAATGATAAATTGCACCATCAGCTGTCCTTGTATGTGCTTGCAGTTCAAAAGGCAACGTGGAAGTTGAGAGGTCATGTCACCCAGGGTGGACCCTGACGAGAATGATTCCAGATGAAAGCTCTTGGTTTTTCCACCCCACTCTGACCCAGGGTGGAATAAACAAACCCTGCAGCGAGGTGGTGAAAGGTGGCACTAAAACAACTTCTAGCAGCCGCTTCCTGTCTGAGTAGTTGGGGTATTTTTGTGGTTTTTTTTTTTGCCAACTGTAGATACAGCTGTCGGTTTGAGCTTCAGATTTAAACTGGTGAACTCCTTTACTTTGTTCTCATTGGAAGCAGTAGTTGAACTGGACCATCAGGTTACTTCAGACCAGAAATCTCCAATGTCTTGCATTGCTCTGGGCAGCTTGGACTATAATTGTGTAATCTGATGCTAGAGTGCAGTACATCAACAATTAAGAAGGGGTTTTGCCAGTGTGTTTTTGCATACTTTTATTTCATTTTTGAATTTAAGGTTCACTGTGGCATAATACCATACAATCATTTTATGGCACTGTTTTCTTTTAGAATAGAATAGTTTCTTATCTAATTAATTGTATAATACAGTTGTGTTTAAATTGCTACGGTACCAACCAGCCAGTTCAAGTGATTCGTAACCGTGTGGAGAGATGATTAAGTACATGTTTTATATGAGTGATCAGTTTGAAATGCTTTGCTAAGAATAACTGTGCCTTTTCCTGAAAAGAACAGTTGAACAGTATTTTCCACATTCCATTGTTGTGAAGACAACCAGAGAGCTCGGTGTGTTTTACACGTTGCTAGGTTTGGAATTCTGAAAACAACCCATACTGCTACAGCGAGACCTAAAGCAGATGCATTTAATATCCCCTACTGGGATTGCATATAGTGGAAGTGCCTATACACATAACCTACGGACAGGATGTCAGTTTTACATATGTACTGCATGGAGAGCTGCGAGTGCAGTAACTTGGTGAAGATATTCTTTAGTAACTGAACTGAGTTTATGGAGAAACACATCCATCAGTATGTATGTATGTATGTATGTATATGTATGTTGCATAAACTATTTTAAATGTGCACAGTCCATTTACTGTGCCTTATTGATCTGGCTTGGAACAAATAGTTTAGACAAGCAGTGTGGAAGTGTTGTGGTTACAACACGTTGTAGTGGAGAGTGGTGTGTACTAAATTATTTCCTTTCTATATTCAGAGTGTAGAAATTGTCCATTGAATTATTGATTTGTTTTTTTTTTTTAAATGTTCTGCTAGCTGCTGCTGCTCAAGGTCACTTTCATAAGCGAGATCAGTGAGTTAATCTGTTAATGTATTTTTACATCCCCACCCATTCTGTCCAGTGTGTGTGGTGTTTTTTTTTTGTTTTGTTTTTAAACTCCATCTAACAATCCTAAGGATCTTTAGAAACTGCACTTTGAAGACCTTAGTCATTAATAAATTATATATATATATATATATATATATATATAATATAAAAATATATATTTGAGCCCTGTGATTTGGTATTCACTTTTGATGTTCTGTGTTTTTGTACTACTTCATTAATTGGAAGAGTGATGCATTTAATTTGCTGTGAAGTCTATTCAATTACTGCATTGGAGCTTCCCCACAAGGTCCTGACCTTTTAATGTTAATTACAAGTGCACAGCAGCCGTGATGGAAGCTATATACTTACTGAATTGCAGACGGCTTCATATTTAAAGAAATGTATTTTGTAATCTGGGATAACTACAAATCTATACCACGAATCTCCAGATTGTATTTCTAGGTAGAAACCTAGACATTCTTCACATAACTTTTTTTTTTTTTTACATTTCTGGGGCTGTACTTGCAGAAGTTGGAATGGGATGGAACTACATTAGTGATGTCAAGGTTAATGAAGGGGGCTCATTAAGGGCACGAATGCCTGCAAGGCTTTGACATTGTGGTTTTCAAATAAATGTGTAATTTCAGGGTAAGAGCTCTTCAGAAAGTACTACATTCTGTTGTGGTGATAATGAGTCATCCCTGGAAAGGTTGATGTGTGTAATGTATACCTCTGCGCTGCCATACCACAGCATTGCAGATTCAGTGTATCCCCCCACTTTCCTACTTCACCTGGCTCTTCAGTGTGGATTGATTAAAAGCTGCAGTAATTCCCTGAAGCTGGGTGAATTAGATGCTGAGGCTGTCTGGCAAACAGCTGGGCTCTAGCATGCAAGTGACAGCATTGTGATCTCTTTTTCTTTTTCTTATCACTTTTTAGAATGCATCTCATGTGCTTGAAGGAGTGTGAAGCATTTATTAGACACGCTCAGATCTCCGCGTGGAAAGTTTTCAGGCAGTTTTAAAAGTGCTGTTTAGGAGTAAGAAATGTTCTAATCCAGAGCCCGTGAAAAGCATGTTAATGCCGAACCCAACAAGATTCGCACGCAAACTGCTGTGTTTCTAATGTATTCATTTCTTAACCACGGGAGAGAGGACGGGGATGTGGGGGGGACTATTCTTGTGGCATTTAATTACCTGATGTGTTTTGTTCCTCCTCTCCGAGAAGGAAAACAGCTTGGTTAATCAGTAACTTTATTATCCCCTGTGTCATTTTTAAAACGAATTCTAAAATGACAAACCGCTTTGGCACCACACATTTCTCTCACTGAAGACTGGGCAAAACACTCCCCTTAATAAAAATAAATAAATAAATACACATTTTAGAGATGACATTTGGCAATGATGCTAAAAGCTAGAATATAAAAAGTGAATAAGTAATTCTTTTGCCGTTTTTATATTTTGTCTTTTACAAGTTGAGACACTTCTAAATTTAATATGTATCAAAGTGATTTTAATGTATTAGCTTTTATTCACCATTAAAAATGAAAGTCCAACTTGGGTAAAGTGCTGGAGATTATTTCAACATTCTGGTGAGTCACTTTTATCTGGGCCTTCAAACTAACAAAACTGTCGGTTAGAAAATAAATAAATGACTTTTTTTTTTAATGGATTTATAAATATTCACAGTCCAGTGGGGCACTGCCAGCAGGCTCTGCCAATTTCCAACCCTTGCAAGATTTTAATGGGAACCAAGGGACTGTCTGCAAGGAGCCATTCTAGACAGCTGGTGATACAGATTTACAGTAATGGGATTATGAAGCCCTGATTACAATATAGATGATGTGTAATAGAACCTTTTACGTTTTATCTTGTGTATGATTTTTAAAAAATAAATGGTTTACTGTTCACTGAAGTAGCATCCTGTGATTGTAAACGGATGGCAGTATCATATGATATCCTTCTTGAAACATGCTGGATGTAGTTTCAAAACTGAAAATCAACAGGGTGGCGTTGTGTTTAAGTGTCTGGATATCCTGTTTTCTTGATTTTAATGAAGCTGGAGGAGGGTGCAGATGGTGATTTTTTGTTTCATGTATTTTTGTATCTTCTGAAATGGGAGAGGGGAGGGGGTTTACAGTAATTTTATATTAGCAACCCTTTAAAAAGGTTTTAGTGGCAAAGAAGAAACCAAATGGCCCTAAAACAGAAGAGCGGTAATGATGAGTGGAAATAATATGCAGGAGAGGAGCTGTTTTTAGATGTAGGTCTTTGTTTTAAACATGATTATTATTTTTTTTTTATTTGTTTATTTAGCAGACGCCTTTATCCAAGGCGACTTACAGAGACTCGGGTGTGTGAACTATGCATCAGCTGCAGAGTCACTTACAATTACATCTCACCTGAAAGACAGAGCACAAGGAGGTGAAGTGACTTGCTCAGGGTCACACAATGCGTCAGTGGCTGAGGTGGGATTTGAACCGGGGACCTTCTTACAAGCCCTTTGCTTTAACCACTGGACCACACAGCCTCCTATCTATAACAGACATAACTGGTGGTTTTTGTAGCAATCCTGCAGAGTGTGTGAGTGTGTGTGTGTGTGTGTGTGTGTGTGTGTGTGTGTGTGTGTGTTTTTACAGCAGGGGTCTGAGTTTTTGTTTAAATATTCATTGTGGAGTGTGTGTTTTTTAATATGCTTTAGCGGATTTTAATTTAAAAGAACGCTTAAACAAGCTTCAGCATTGGGCTGCATTGTCGACCTTTTTTAAAGGATGTTGTTCAGGCAGGACTGGCCTGAAAGGATGACGTGAGGAGGTGCCGGCTCATGAATCAAAATACCAGTTCAAAGAGAGCCTGTCGGAGGGTGTCCTCACATCTTCTCTGTGGGGTTAGAAGTCTCCTCTGCAAGCCAAGCAAACCACGGTGGTGAAGTTCTGGCAGGTCAGGTTTTAGTGACAGATCACGTTGGTCTGTCACTATGCTCTTAAACACACAGCAGTGAAAGCAGGATGGGTTTATGAGGCTGGGGTCTTGAGTGGTTGCAGGCTCTATTGAAAATGCTGTTTTATGGAAGGTTTGGGTGTTCTGTGCTACACATGTGAAAGAGTTATAACTACATTATACAGTATATTCCATTGATTGCATGATCATTACTATAGTACCACTTTAATTAAGTAGTATTGTGATGGGCCGCTCCTAAATAGGTTAACAAGAACTTCAGTAATCTACAATAGGAGGCTGTGTGGTCCAGTGGTTAAAGAAAAGGGCTTGCAACCATGCACATCTGTTTTGAAATTTTACCATTTAATTTGCAGTTTACATGTTTCAACTTGTGTTTTTAAATGAATGAAATACAACAAGACTGCTGATTCTCTCACTCCGACTTCTCCCGGATTCAGAACGCTACTGAGGGCTACGTACTTGTAAACAGAGAAGCTCAAACAAAACAATTAGGGCTTTTCTTGTTATACTCGGTAAACCGATGAGAGATTTTAGTCTGTTCCCGCAAATTACCGCAAAGATTTTGCCCACGCAGTCCCACCTGCAATGAAGTAATTTTATCCCACTCCCGTTAACCTGTTTGTCCTGCTGCAGGGCTGTGATCCCCTTCAATAGCTACCCCCACTGCATATGTACATCGTGAACCATCGATCTGCCGAGGGGCTGGAGAGACTGTAGACAGCTCGTCTGCAGGATATATAATCATAAACACACTTTATGTTCTTTTAACTGTTTTAGAGCGGAGGTCTGACTCGCAAGATTTAATAGTTTATTCGACTTGCTTATTAATTAAATACCATTCCAGCAATGAAGATGAGGACATGTAGAAATTCAGCACTACTGAAAGTGAAGGGTTTGTGCTGCATATAGGTTTCACCGAGGACACTTTGCCAGTTTCTCCTAATGTGTTGTTAAAACACTCCAGGACTGTGACACTCAAACGGAAAGCAGGCACTGTACTGTAACACTGAAGAGTGAGCATTCATTAATTAGTGATGAATCTGTGAAAAAAAGCAGGTCACCCCATTTAAAAAAAATAAATAAATTAGTGGTCACAATATTGTGTATTTTGTTCAGTGGATTATTATGGTTGAGAGAATGGAAGTCTCTTGGATATTTCAAATGACATTACAGTATAAATACAATGCAGTGGTTTATGATTTAATGTATCGCATATGAAATGTCCCCAGATTCTCTCAAGGTTTTTTTTTTTTTCTAACTTGTTACCCAGCTGTCCCATTCACTATTCATATAACTGCTGGCATCGATATGAATTATTTGGTATCGTTTTTGAAAAGCACTCTCCAACTAATTAAAACAGTACTTTGCTGTCATAAACATCCTTATTTCCTATGGGGGCAATATTCTCCAGTCGTGTCTGCTCCTAAACAGGACATTAATTTGCACTGGCTCCTTTTAAGGAATTGGACTGTACTTGGGTTACAGCAAGAAATACATAATAGACACTCCATGACGCTGTTGTGGTTAAAGTACATTGTCACAGTCTTTGGAGATGTGTGCAGTTTCAGGCACAGTCTGACATTTGCAGTACTGAAGCACTAGAGTTTATATCATTATAAAGCAATTCAAATATGTTTTTATTCTGCTGCAGTCTTTCTTGTCCGTTTTCTTTTAAACATTTTTTATTTGTTGTCCCTGCTGATCAAGTCCTGCCTCGTGTCAAGTGCTGCTACATGAAAGGATGCTTTTTTTTTTTTTGTCTAGTTTTATGATGATGTCGGTGCCAGTCTGTCAGTATCCTGCTTTAGCCGTCTGCCTGCAGCAGCAAGCCAGCACAGATAGCCAGGATCATGAGTGCAAGACGAGATTGCATTGGTAACGTTTGACTGGTCTCATTGGAGACCCCAGCTTTTCCTTCTGAAAATATAAAATATAAACTTGCAGCACTTTTTTGCCTTTTTACATTTGTCAGCTGCTTCATTTAAGTCTGATTTGAGCTGGCTATCTTAATGTAAACATAAACAAATATACAAATACATTAAGACTGTTGGCGCATATTCTGTCTGGCAGAAACTTGTGAGTTTTGTGTGTGGGATAAAAACATAAATACACACCAGTTAATAATAATTTGCACTGTTGACTGCATGTGCAGCAGTCCAAAAGGAGAAGGGGTTGCATGATTTGATATTGTAATTTATTCCTTTTAAAAGAAATCTGAAATATTAGTAAGCTTCGGAATGTTAACATGAAGTGCATTGAGAATTTCAAAACAACTGCTTTTAAAAGTAAAACCTTCTGTTGTTTTATGCTTGTACTCGTTTTTAAGGCTGTCGTCTCTAACAAAAAAAAATATACGTAGATCTGTAGCATGTAGTCATAACCCAGCGCAGCTCACCAAGTGCAGCGATTTGACAGCTGGATTCAAATTGTAATGCAGTTTTCAGTCATCTGAGCGCGGCACCCCCAACACAGATCCCAAAGGCGATTTTATTTTTTTATTTTAATTAACTCTCATACAAATCAACACATGGAAAGTAGGGAATTGATTGATGCTTTTGAAGGGCCAAATGGCACTAATAAATAACAGAAATAGACTTTCCATGCTGAAATGAGAACTTTGACCTTTTGCAGACACTGAGGTTGCCTCTGGTTTAGCTGGATGATTTATTAAATTGGGCATCTGGAAAAACAACCAGTATATTTAACTATTTTAAAAGTTCAGCTCTGTGGCAAGGAATCATTACAAACTGTGTTTCTCCAACCCTGGTCGTAGAGAACTACAGCTTCTGTGTTTTGTTTCAGCCAACTGTTACTTAATTGAACCAATTATTGGCTTAATTAGTCAAGATTAACAGGTGTTCCAGATCATTAGCCATTGATAAAATAGACACCTATAAAAGCTGCAGGATTGGGGCACTCCAGGACCAGAACTGTCCAGAGACCTCTGCTGCAGAGAAATGTCCTTAACACCCTCTTTCTTATCTTGTGCCTGAAGTTTAATAATAATCATAGAATCACACTGGACATTCTGCAAAACCTCTATAGAAAACAGTGACGTGTTCTGTTTCCTTTATGATGCTTGGAAGAAAGGAATTCCTGCAATTGAATCTCATTAATATAATGGTGCTGCTTTCTTTGAAAAGGCATTATAATCAATCAGTGCTGTACAGAGAATGTCATATATATTGTATTGGATGTGGGTGGGCGTAACTTGTTTATTACTTACAGTAAATGCCTGACCTTTTTTAATAAAGCTTTCCTGGATACGCTGTACTTCCCTAGATATTAGCCTCTTTACTCAAAGGACTGGGATTACTGTAAATATACAGATACATCTTTCTACAAAGATTAATGCTTTGAATTGTGTGGATCCAGTTAAAACCTCAGCCCCAGTGGAAGCAAAGGTTTTGCATGAAGATTAAAACACAAGCATATCTCCAGGGTTTTTGGCTTCAGAGGCAAAAGTATTGATTGTGTCGGTCAAGCAGTTCTAAACAGCAAATGGAGTTGTGTTCATCATGGCTCACAGCTATTATTAAATGTCTCATAATGATGCTGTTATTGCCTCTGCTTATTTTATATTTTGTTGTTTGTTACGGACAGTTTCAAAATGAGTCTTCAATTAAAACATTTACATGATACATTTGTACTGCACTGGGACTTTAAGCCAGCCATTTTAAAGCAATGCATTCCTATATAAAGCTAAGTGTTGTGCCTTCCTAAAGATCCTAACTAAATACTAATGTCTGTTTATCTACATATGCTCAGTTTCGAGTCTCTACTTCTGTAAATATACCGTAGAACGTTCTGCAAAAGAGTATGTAATTCTGTTTTTAGATTTCATTTTTTAAATCGGAAAGGGTTTGCTTGATCAAGGGCCATCTGCTTTAATCAGTTCCAGACTGATCTGTCTTTTGTCCTTTTTCAAGTACGAGATCAAGGACCATGTCCTCTTAATGAATTTCGACTTTTGCTTGGGAACGCTGTCTGAAATACAACAAACCCCAATACCAGTGAAATAATAAAGTACCTTTTGAGAAATGATTCAGATCCCTGTTGTCATTTAGTGCCTTGTGTAATCTGTTCTTCCTTTCCCTTGTCTCAGCTGGGAGTGGGGAGAACAATCAATAGACTCAATTTTGCAGTGCCCTGGAAGGTGTCAGTTTTTTATCCATGACTTGTTACAGTAGCTCAGTGAGAGCCATGTATTAGTTTGGCGCAGTGTTGACAAACGAAAGGACAGTCACATTCATAATCCCACTGAAATTGCTTGGTGTTTTTGTTGGCAAGCTGAAACTGGTGCCAGACAAAAAAAGTTATATTTTCCACCTTGTTAAATACTGATACATTAATTGTATATCAAATGACCTGTGAGTCTTATAGGTCCTAATTTTGGAATGGGGTTTCAATGAACTTTACTGTAGTGGCTGCTGCAGGGTTGAAAAGAAATCCGGGACGAGGCACTGTCTTCTTTTTTTTATAGGCTGTTTTTAACTTGGATCAGTTTTACAGCCCCATGCTTTGTGCAGCAAGCAGCTTGGACAAAGCACTTAACACATGCCTGCTATTGTGCTTATCCGTTTTTTTGTCTTTTAAGTTAATGGAATTAGAGTTGGTTCTTGGAAATTTAAAGACTGCTATACAGAAACACTGCTGTACAAACCTTTCATGGCGTATGTCATTGTGGATTCCCACTGTGTAAGTGCCCATCAGGAGTTTGCTGGTTTGAGTCCTGGTAGTGCTGCCTTGCCTTTTGTGATCCTGTGCGTTGGGGAGGAGAAGCGGCGATTTTTACCAGCCTTGGTCCTTTCTTCAGGGCCAAGTAGTTTGGTAGCATCAGTTTGGTGAGGTGAAAAAACAGTTATTTGCTTTACGGCAGGAACATCTGTTGCTCTTCTGTCCTTCTGATCAGTCACTGTTGGTTACATTCAAATTGGGTCTAAACCGGCGGGAAAATGTTTGTTTTTAAAAAAGAAAAAAAAACGAAATTGATTTAATCTGCCTTCCTGTCTGCTGAGTGGATACATCATCTTTTTCAATTCATTTTAATTGAATTCCATTCCCACGGCAGTCCTGCTGAACATTTACATTTCTTGGTAACGGATGGTAATCAGGAATGTAATTGTTGGCTTGCTTCTAAATGAGTCCAGTCATTATAAATTATTAAAGTTGCCTGTCTGACCACAGTTGCAGTGTGAGCTCGGTGGCTGATTTTTATTTATTTTTTTTACAGGATTTTCACCATCTGTTGCCAATTAGAGCCTTTTTGCAGGAGAAAACCCAATGAGACATAGCTGTCTGGATTAGACTAAATATTTATTCTTTATTGACTTGTGTGTGTTTTTTGGAAAGGTAACGAGTACAATAAGTTATGTATGAGTTAAGGGCTACTGTACGACTAATGGTTATGTGGAGTTGCTAGAGATTTAATTAGGGCTTCTGTTTTTCGGTTTTTATTAATTGTATTTCTCGGTGCTTATTTTTTAGCTATTTTCGAGTTTTATGTAAATCGTCATCACTCGACTCTCTTGAACATGTTTACCGTTTAGTGAACTATGCCCCTAAGGCTCTTGAAGGTTGTGCATTTAAATCGGTATTCCTCGGACTCAAAAGAATGGCTGTCTGGCTTTAGCTGTTTTTGTGTGATGACGACCTGGGGGGGGCGGATATTTTCTTGATGGGGGTGGGCTATCTGATGTAACCCAGTTCCTGAGTGATGTAAATGGAAATTGTGGAAGTCACTCAAGACAGCTTTTTTAGAATTGGCTTAATTCAGCAGGAAGCTTTTTATACAGGCATAGTCTCTGGATATTTAGCTTGACATTTTATATACCTGTATACTGCCTTGTCGAGATATGGCAAGGCAGAGAAATAGAAGCTGTCCCTGTTCAGTCTCAGATGCATGTATTAAGCTGACAAGGGAAGATAAACTTGTCTGTGAACTGCGCTAGTCGAGCGAAGGCATAATTGTTCCCCGAGAGCTGCAGAATTTATCACTGCTTTTTGTTACGACGGGGTTTGTGAAAGTCCAGGTATTCAGAAGAGCTCTGGATGTAACGTTCTTATTAAGGTTGGCTTGGGGAGAAAATGTGCTTATTTTGGTAATTTAAACTAGGTCCCTTTTCAGTCTCAGTGTGTTTTGCTTTCAACAACGTGTGTTGTGAAAAGCTTTGCAAAGAAACATTTTTAAAAGAGTTCAATAAGCTGTGTCTGTGTTTTACAGTATATGCATGTATCCACTAATGATAGACAGATTTCTCTGTGCCCATTCCTTGCCTGAAAAGTTATCGACTTAATTGATTTGTATAGGTTTCCAACAAGGTTTCCTGTCAAAAAAAACAGCAGGGGTCTAAGTATGTAGGTGGTATGGGTACTCGCTGACACAAGAGGTGGTGAGCCGTCTACCACCTTTTAATTATGTGAACTACAGTTACCAAGGTCTTTTAGAATGTGAAAACCCTAAAGCTGTTCCAGAAAATCTCCTGTTTAGTAATAGCTGTTTATTTAAACATGGGTCAAACTTTGGACTGCCTGTGTGGTTCTCTCTGCAGCAGTAGGTACCAGCTGGGGTTTTATTCATCACTGCTCACATTGAATGGTACAACCCAATTAATCGGAGCAGCTGACCATCCTGTAGATCCTGGCTGGCTTACGATTTAGCCTTGCCATTGCATTTTAGCGAGTTCAGATACTAACCTATAAACTTTTCCTGTTTTCCAGCGGAGCCTCTTCCCTTAATGGACTTGTGCCGGAGATCAGTCCGCCTAGCCCTCGGCAGAGATCGGCTGCAGGAAATAGAATCGCTACCCTTGCCTCAGTCCCTGAAGAATTATTTACAGTACCAGTAAATAAGAAAAGAAGAAAAAAAAACTTCTGGACAAAATCGATGCAAACGATGAGATGACGGAAGCTGTTTACACACGAGTGCTGCTCATCTCTGTGGTGAACACTTGAGTTTTTATTTAATGTGGTGTCGTTCTAAATAAGTATTGGCAGATCTCTGCAGAGCACAATAGCAACTACTTCACTGGAGGCAGGAGTTCGCACACCCTCTGAATCGCTGAGAAGACGTGAACCCTCTGGAGATGCCTGTGTTCTGGATCAGGCCTCTGCTTCCCACGCACAAACACCAGGATGGACTACATTGGAGTAGTAGCTTAGCAAAATATTTTTTCATTCTTCATTGTGGGTCTTTACCACCATTGCAAGACCGTTTTTCTTGTAATTATAGAATATAATATATTACGCTATTACTTTTTTTAAAATTAGAATCCTGCTAGATCTGGCTGGAGCTTAATATTTATTCTGATACATTCAAAGCAAAATGAGTTCCTAGGAAGTTCTGCATGACGACGTCCTTGAATCTGTTCACTACCATGCTATCTTAGACAAATCACCTTTTCAAAGCTTAAGTCTCTCTCTTCTTTGTTGTTTTTTGAACAGTTTAATTTGTATCTTTTTTTTTAATGAGCTCCCTCTTTTTTATTGTGTGTGTGGTTTATTATAATGTTTATTTATCATTTAGAATCAGAGAGATTTTTTTAAAGCTGCTCTCAGTACCCAGGATAATGTCTGGTTTGGAGCTGCACAATAATTCTACTCTATTGTCACTCTATTGTTTTATAAATATATTTTTTAAAGATGCTGCTTTTCTTTTATGGTTTTTTTCTTGTTTAAATCTGCCTGAGTTCTCTGCTTTTTAACTGGAGTCTGTTGGCAGGAAGTTGAATGTATGGACAATGATGCCTTTAGCATATTTTAATGTGAATAAAACGAGTGAATGAAGGAGACCTTTCTCAGTGTATTGTCCATGTTCAGGTACATTTTGCATTAAAATGACACATTACTACTGGGATTAATGTGACACAGGAGTTTATACACATATTAGTAGGTTAAATTACTTCTAAGTTGTGTATCCCTTCAATCTAAATGACAGAAAAAACTCCCACCCGCCATAGTGTGGCGAGTATGGTGCAGCTGGTTTTTAAATGACTCTACTGCTCACCTGTGTTGTAACATGCAACCAAACCTAACAATTTAACATTTTAAAAGACATGTAGGTCATTTCAGAACAATGGGTGTAAACATGGGGGGGGGGGGGAATAAATAATTTTTAAATATATTGTCCGTTCTGTTTAGTAATTTGTAGAAATTGGATTTAATAGTCTTACAAACCATTACACATATAGTATCTTAAAAAAATAATAATAATAATTTCTGACATCTGTTCTGCTTCAGCCTCGGGCCTGCTTCTTTGAAGAATGAACGCCTCCTTGAAGGTCACTGTAACTCTATGTAGAAGAAAGACTTCCAGTTCCTTGCATTTTTGTCTTTTAGTTCTTGACTAGTTTTAAAACGTGTTCTCTTGGGGCAACGGAATTGTTTCAAATAAGCAGACCTCCGTGAAAACAATATACAGATTTTAAATAGCAGATTTTAATTTATGCACTCTCAACTGAATCGTTTGCAGTTTAGACCTTGCATTTTGGCATCTAGCCTTCTATGCAGCTGGAGAAGTTGCTACATTTGTTTTGAGGAGTTGGCGGTGAGATTCCTGTGCGTGCTTCCAAAAAAAAAACTTTTTGCAGCACATGTACAATAAAAGGAATGTTTTTGAAGCATCTGTTGAGAGGAGCTAATTTGTAATGGTCCTTCCACTGGTTCTATTTGATATACCAAATTTCCAGTGTTCTGGAAACTCCTTGTGAGGGAAATCTCCATCACTTTGAACTGTGACCTAAGATGGCTGCCACATTTGTGGTCATACTAGTTACAGATCATCTGGTGAACTTGTTGCTTTAAAAGAACAGAATTTGGTCTTTTTTAATATTCGATTTGTAAAAGCATAAAACCTTTTTTCAGAACAATGGGTGTATATTTGAACAAAGGTGGGTGATTTTGCACTGCTGTGTTAAGTTTCTGACAGTAAGTGACTATCGCTTGGAAGGAGTTGAAAGATACCGTTGTGCAATGAAACTTGATTTGAAGATCTCTTACCATGAGGAAGTGTGCAATAAAAAGGACTTGATTCATTAGATGGAAATTGATTACCATACATAGAGATGTCACGTGCACAGACTTTAATTGTTCTTGGTCCGTGTTGTCACTGGCCAATCGGAGCCCTGTATTTCATGCACCAAATGCAGTTTAGTCCTTCAATGCCCTTCACCTGCCTCGCTGCCTGTGATTTTGTAACATCCATATTCAAAGAGCATGAACAGAAAGCACTTAAACTTTTGAAAGGGTAAGCTTTTACCACCCAGTCCTACAGCTCCTGACCCATGGTGTTTTGTAGTTTGTTCTTCTACAAAGTTATTTATTATTTGTTTATTTAGCAGATGCCTTTATCCAAGGCGACTTACAGAGACTCGGGTGTGTGAACTATGCATCAGCTGCAGAGTCACTTACATTTACATCTCACCCGAAAGACGGAGCACAAGGAGGTTAAGTGATTTGCTCAGGGTCACACAATGAGTCAGTGGCTGAGGTGGGATTTGAACTGGGGACCTCCTGGTTACAAGCCCTTTTCTTTAACCACTGGACCACACAGCCTCCTGTTACAGTGACCACGTTGTGCAATAATGCATACAAGTGACAAGGGCCTGATTTTTCATGAATTTGCAACGCTGGCAGATGCCGTTTTCTGCGCTGCTAAGTGAGGACACAGTACCACAGGAGTCCAGGCACAGCTGGTCACTGAGACTCCACGATGAAAGACTAAAGTTAGGTCCAACAAAGTGCCTGCAAAGGGAAATATACCAGGTATGTAACAGCTCTCATAAGAGAGCCTGCCCTTTTATACAGTGGAAAGATCTCAAGGTGAAGGCTTTGCACTCTAATCTGTCCATGCGGTAGGTTTGAACAGTACATTTTATTTTTTTTGTTTATTTTTATTGTAATACTTTTTTCGCATCAGTGGAAGACAAATGTATTTAACGAAAAACGGTTGACACACACCGAAGACCAACACCTCTGTACTATACAGGTTTTGTTGGCTGATTTTTAGTATGGCCGACTTGTCTTCCACACTGTCTTGTGTTTTTCATTTCTGTGCTGTCTCTCTGCACCTCAGTATAAAAGGCATTGTAACCAGGTTACATCGATGAGTAGTCCTTGTGTTTGACCGCTCCCTTTTACAGTGTGATGAACTCATAACAAAGCACTGTAACTTGGTGAGCCACAATTCTGGGTGTGGAAACATCTGTTTTTACAATGTATGTAATGCAAAGAATATCCAGAAATTATCATAAATCAGTGCTTTTTTACACCATTTTAATGGTGGTGGTGTTTTTTTTTTGGTTTGTTTGTTTTGTTTTGGTTTTTTTTGCATCCCTGGCGTTGGTTCCCAGATTTCATTGTGCTTTGAGAGCTCTTTTATTGTTCATTTCCTTTCTGTATGAGGAAGATGATGTCAATAAAGCACTTAGGTGCTGAGTGTAGTTTCAAGATGGATTTGGGACCAAGACTGCAGCTTTTAAAAGTCTGCAATGCAGTTTGTTTTTGAAATTGCATTAACACCACTCCTTAACTAAAACGCCTAGAAAAATTGAATGTGTTCCTCCTGTACAGAGTTTGTAATCCTTAGAATTATGTTTTTGTGGTGTATAACATGGAAATCCTAGTGAGCAACATCCTATCATGACTGTCAGAAAATGTAATTTAACAAAGACATTTAAGTAAGTCGTCAAAAAAAACCAGTTGAGCCAAATAAAAAACTCGGCTTTTGAAACCAGCTGCTTGCATGTTTTAATTAAAACGCTTAGCAGCAAGCACTAGAAATGAGAAGAAATCCATTGCTGGCATATGATCTGATCTGAAATGCATCCCGACTTGGGTGCAAATTCAGTAATTAGTGAAATTTTAAGCTTTTTGTTAAATTTGAGATTAATTTGTTTCCGGAAATAATTACAGGGAAGTCAAATATGCAGCCTTTCAAATGTTTCATCTCGAAGCTCAAGCTTGTTTTAAAATACAGTAATTTAACAAGCTGCTGCTTTAACCAGTACAAATGGAATCTGTGTTTAACCCACTGTACCACTCGTTTTATCTCACTGGCAGAATTGATTCAGACTGGAGGGGCTAGAATATGTATTTATTGTATGGTTAATTATTTCCATAAACATTTGATTTTACCTCCACTTGGCACAGAGTATATAAGAAAGTAACCTTTGAATGTGTATGGCCCTATAGTTCACCATGATGATGCTGTTATCTCAAACAGGCATTTAATTAGCAATTGCTGAGAATTCATTGTTTCAAACTGACAAGGATACTTGTTCCAGCACTCATCAGTGTCGCTTCTTTTTTTCCTTTTTGAAGTTTAATTATGCTCCTGGCTGACACTGCAGAACATCTCATTTATCGCAAGCAGATGGCTCCAGAGATACCGTACTAACAGGAGGTAAAAAAAAAAAATTAAAAAAAAAAAGCGAGGAAATGGTTTATTCCCTTGTGTATCGAGATTGCAGCCATTGCAACAATGGTCAAGAATGGTAATGTGAAACAACTAGGTTAGATAGTCTATTATCACGGACAGTAAAGCAGGCCCAGGGAATGTTTGTCGAAGGCACATATTCTTAACCCTTTAAATGCATGGACTGCTATATTGCTTTGCAGCCTTTCAATGAGTTAGGATGTTAAATTTTAATGCAATGTACATCGTGGTTTTAAAGCCATTTTATAACTTGGTTGTCATCCTACATTAGTTTAACATGGTTTCCATGGAAATGTGACTGGACTCCATTTAGGTCGAGGGAAACGTAGGACTGTATAAATGCATCATGACAGTCCTTAACACACATGACAGCATGATTGGAGTGGAAGCACATTGTGTATTGGTTAGGTTTAGTGTGACAAATGAGAGGTGCTTTGCTTTAATGGAATTAAACCTTGAAGTGAGCATTGCTTAGGTTAGCTGTAGAATTATGAACGACTAGGAATGAGAATTTGAAGATGGTCAAAATTCAGACATTTTACAACTCAAGCCTACACTGCAGTTTCAAAATTAGCTTTGCAAGTCGCAGTGTTTACAGTGTAACATTTGCCAGATAATCAATAGTCTGTTTGGTCCTTTTTAATGACTGTGTCTAAAGACCAGCAACAAACCAAGTGCTTTGTTGATCCTGACAACTTGCAACACATTAAAATTGTTCTCTGTTACAAGATTGTATTCCATATTCTTGGTTTTGTTTTTTCCCCCAGTTATCCCTGATGGTATTTAAATTTTGACCTTCCAGTGTAGGCAAATTCTCTATTTTGATAATCCCTGGTCCTTTCGATTTGATTACCAGTATTATCAAGATACATAAAATTTGTTGTCAATTTGTTGAAGTAAATAAAGTAAAGAATATACCCCACCAAGTCTTGTATTGTTGATATTGAGGGTGCTTTTAAAGAACCAGAGAATGCTAGACTGCTGAAGAAAACTCCCATAATCTCACTTCTACTGGCTTCAAAATTGCACATGGCAGACAACTGTTTACCCTTACAGTTGTACTGGAAATGAGTAGAAGAATGCACACTACCGGACAATATTAAAGGGCAGAGGTGGCATTTTATACAACCAGTTACATAGTGCATAGGAACACATCTTTCAATGATGCTGGTTCTCTTCTGCTGAAATACACCTGTGGCACATTTCATTTAATGAAAACAAAACAAAAAAAAAGATAGTCTTCATCCTGGGAGAGTTCTGTTAAGAAATGTGAAGTATTTGGGTTATTGGTCCCCAGTCAAGTCTGGAAAAACCTGCACATTCGAAAGCAATTTGTGCAGAACAGACCTAATACCTCAGCCTTATGCTCTTAAGGCACATGTCAAGTTGGAGCGAGGCCAGGAGAAAGCGCACACGCGGTGGTCTGAGCAGGACACACTCAGGGAGGAAAGGAGCCAATCCTTTATAACTTGATACGCTGGAGACCATGTCAGGGCAGGAAACATGAAGAATGGGAAGTTCAAGCATTCAGTGTGCTTTTGGTAAGGTTGTGGGGATACAAGCTCAACACAGACTCCGGACCAAGGTTACCTGCCTTGGAAAAATAAAAGATGATGTTGAACATGTATTGTTGGGGAGACTTACTGTATGCACACACAACCCTGTGCTTTCTCCTCCTGTCAACCACAAGCTACAGAAGCTTTTCTCTCCAGTCCCTGTGTCCTTCCCATCTTCTAGCATCCCTATCTCTGCTGTTCAGTTCTCCGGTCTCATCTTTTGTTGTGTTTAGGTCTACTGTATTTCACATTGTCAGCTTTTACCCAACCTGGAATCCATTTCATGTTTCCTTTGCCAATTCAGGATTTGTTTTCCTTTACAGTGTGTGATAAATGCCAGTACTCTAATAAGCAATGGATTTACAGCACTGGATTTCAAGGTCCTCTCTATCAAGTTAAGTGATTGCCGTTAGTCTCATCTGGAGGGACAACCTTATGATGAAGACATGAGGGAGCATTTTAGTCTCTTTTTCTATTATTATTATTATTATTATTATTATTATTATTATTATTATTATTATTATTTGTATGTTTAGCAGACTCCTTTATGCAAGGTGACATACAGAGACTAGGGTGTGTGAACTATGCATCAGCTGCAGAGTCACTTACAACTACGTCTCACCCGAAAGATGGAGCACAAGGAGGTTAAGTGACTTGCTCAGGGTCACACAGTGAGTCAGTGGCTGAGGTGGAATTTGAACCGGGGACCTCCTGGTTACAAGCCCTTTTCTTTAACCACTGGACCACACAACCTCTCTAGCAAGATTTTAATGAAGTCCCATGCCAATGATGACAAAGAACCTTTTTAGAAGTGGATATCTTTTAAAAAGCAATCAGGCATATATTCAGGTTTAATAATTGAGAGAAACATATGTATGTTCAACCTGTTATTTGAAGATCTTAACAGCTTTTAATAGTTTCTACTGTGGACACATACTGTTGACTTCTTTGTTTGAAACTGCATGCTGACAAAAAATGTTGTTCAGACACTTGAAAATATTACTCAAGGTTTCTGGACTGCTAATCTGAAACGTGCAGGTCTGGTAATTACAGCAGAGCTGAACAATGTTTCTGTGGTGTGGTGCTTTTCTGTCTGATCTGCTGCTCCGTCATCATGCGCAGCAGTTTAAAAAATGTATACCAGTTGAAAGAAGACTATCTAAAATGTGCTTCCCAAGTGAATCCCATAACAAAATGTGGTTTCATTAGATTTCCAGCCTTAAGGAACCTGGATTAGTTTGGACCTGATTTAGACTTAAATGCAATTGACAAACCCGTGTGCTTACTATGAAAGGAAATATGAGAGCCATTTCTACTGTACTGAATGCTGTGGCTCTCTCATCAGAAAGCCCACGATCGTTCCAGGAACAATTATATTTCTTTGCTGGAAGCGTTTTTGTTTTGCTTTTCATTATTCTTTGTAACATGTCCTTTCTTCTAGGTGGCAGCTGAAACAAATTACTCCAACTAATAAACTGCCCACCTGTGTCCTGTAACAGTGTGCAGTAGACTGCCTCCGGCTGTCAGTCCAGCAACCACTGGAGAAGTGTCCAATTCACCCAACCCTTTATCAACAGTGTAGTGGTGAAGGAAGTTTACCGTAATACTGTGAGAGAGAGACCTCTTCTGAAAAGATTTATCTGTCATAAACTAATTGCAAATGTCACATTTATACCTACCCTAGACCTAACATGAGTAATATATTCAATTATTTACTTCTGATTTTGTGTTTTTATTTCTATTCATTGTTTTATTGTTCTGTGGTGAAGTATAGTGTGTTCCATCACTGTGAAGAGAGATGAATTCAGGATAGGCAAGCAGCTGTCCTCAACATCGTGGGAAAACACAGAAAGCTGCACTATATAATTAGTTTTTACACTGTATAACCAAAAAATATCTAGTTATGTTTTTTAATTGTTAGAGGCCAATAATTCTGAAATTAAGCACCACAGGTAATCCATTAAGAAAATCTTGGGATTGAAATGATGTGCCTGGTATGAAATACTGTTTGAAATTCTCTCATCAGTATGGTAAGACTCATGTGCAGTTTGCTGGTGAAATGAATGCCCAAAGAGCCTTAATTTAGTTGTGTCCAGGAAACCACTCCTTTTATTATCTCTTGCAAACAGACAGCCGTTTGACATGGACCCCGCCAAGCCCTGTGTCTCATTATTAGAGAGGACAGTGAAGCTAAGGAGAATGGATCTGTGCATTGTCTCTCTTTATTGATCGTCCGCAACATTGCTTAGCAACCCTGCTTCACTGTACAGGTGTCGAACCAAAGATCTCTTTTTCCTTTCTTTCTCCTGTGGTTTGATGTATATATGTATCTTAATAGAGGATGTGCATGCATGGCTAAAACTTCCGAGACACCAGATGACACAGTTGTGGAAGGAGAGATCGGTGCAGTTGGAGCTCAGGGCCCCTGTTGGAAAAAACCTATATAATTAATACATACATAAATAAAACGCACATATATCTTTCTAGACTGTATCAATATCTGTGATATACATAAGCCCAAGTTTGTGTTTAAAACATATTCAAATAAATCAAATGCCTATCTTACAGACATTTCAGAGGTACACTTTTGATCATTTATGTTGTAAAAATGAGGGCTAATACTCTACATGGGCTTATCGGATTATTTTTTTCGCATTTACAACATTAAGACATTCCTGTCTACACTGACCAGCTAATGGTTAAACTGTTGCTAAAAGTGCATGTTCATTTAGAAAGGAGTTTCAGATGTCAATCTTTTTTTTTTATGTAACTTGATTGTGCCAACTAATTTCAGTTTATGTGTTTCCTTTAACAGTGTAATGAGCAGGTAAAACATTTCCAGTGAAATGAATCCGCTGTGGGAACAAACGAGGATATAACAGTAAAGTTCCAGCAGTGACTTTTAATTTAGTCAAAAGTCCCTGAAGGTGGGACACCCAATAAACACAGTTGTGGGGTTGTGAAAGGTAAGCAGTGTTTTCTGTATTAAGAGTGCAGTGCTTTTACCTTGTCTTTGTCTGAACTTTAAGATCAATTAAATCTACAGTTAAATATAGGTCCAGGTCCAAATAGTAGTGTGTGTGTGTGTGTGTGTCTATTCAGGAGATAGGAGTCATGTGTCTATGTGAGTGAAATGTTACCTGAAAGAGCTCCCAGGTGTATTTTGAAGTATTTCATTTCTGTGAAATTTTTGAATTTGAATAGATATTTTAATACCGGGACAACTGTATCAATGTCACTACAAATCTGATTGAATCAAAACCCAATGCACATTCAAACCCATGCAGTGAACTGCTTTTTTCCTATTGCCTATCGTAATTTAAAATCAGGTTGTACTTAACAGTGCTAAAAACATGGAACATCGCCGCCATCTGCTGTACGCAATGTGTAATAGCTAATGACTTTTTCCATGCAAGAAAATTCTGCTGTCGAGATACTGTGCCGAATAAAGATGCATGGTTTTGACTGATAGACTGATTTCTTCTAAAGAGCACTTGCCATAATTCAATTGTTTTAATGGCTTATAACCTAGTTCACTTTTGTATCAGATATCAGGACAAGGTGTAGGTGAAAATGTAAATAAATGGCAGTAAATGTCCCACACCAGAACCACCAGCCAGTACATGTTTTTATTTATTTTTTGGCAGGCCAGAGTATGTATCACCCATAATCCCATTACTGTACTGGGTAATGATGTACAAATGAGCTAATGTAGCCATGCCCCACAGGGGTACAAATAATTTTGAAAATTGGTGCTAAACTGTTTTGAAAGTTTAGCACCAGACCCTGCCTTATGATTCCACAGCTTGACCAGGGACACCATATTAAAACAGATGTTCCTATGGAAGCCAGCACAGTTGTTATATAGCATACCAGTGACTTAGTCCACTGTGCCATCTAACTTCCATGGAAGAGCATGTTTTTCATTGCCTATAGGGTACATTAATCAATTATTTTAAAGGAATGAACTCTGCTGGATTCAAACCCAGTCCCACAAGAAGGACCAGCACAGCATGCTAGTGAATTAGCCCAATGTGATATCTCCCTTCCACAGAAGAGCTTGCTTTTCCTTTACTGTATAGGTAAATGAACCAAGTCTTTGAAAATAAAGAATGGAACTCTTCTAGATTCAAACCCAATCCTCCAAGGAGGAACAGCACAGTATGCTCGTGAATTGCCCAAAGTGCTACAAAGTTCTACCGTGGAAGTGTCATACTTCCATGGTAGTCTGCTTTTTCATTTACTATAAGGTAAATTAACCAAGTATTTGAAAATAAAGAGGGATCTGCAGGATTTGAACCCAGTCCCCCAAGGAGGACCAGTACAGCATGCTTGTGAATTAGTCCATTGTGCGGTCTTACTTCCATTGAGAAGTTAGTTTTTTCATTGATTTTATAAAACAAATGAACCAATTATTTGAAAATATAGAGAGAGATCAGCTGGAACAGCACAGCATTTCACTGAAATATCACACTGACTCACGTGCTGCGTGAAACACATTTCTTTATCTTTTATTAATCATCTGTTACTTCACACAGCAGGCCCTACTTCCAGTTTCTGGTGATTTTAAAGTATCATGCAGGCTAAGTTAGGGCCATCAGCTTACAAATTTTCCAGTCATTGACGTGATATATATTATAACTTGCAAAACCCAGTGAGGCTGCAGAGGTGTTTTTTATAGGTTCATGGAACCTCTCTTGTGTGGAACAGTATAGGCTACAGATCAAACTGCTTGTGCTGTGCTTTACATTGCCTGTTGGTCTCATTTTAATTTACTTGCTGAGTGCAATACATGTCAAAGGCTCTAACAATCAGAGGATGAATGCTCAGTGGTGGTAAAACTATTGAGGTAAGTAGCCCTCCACAGTGAGAGTCTCTACAGTACAGTACATGAGCACATCAGGGCCAAAAGCATTGTCAACAAAGCAATAGGATTTCAGCCAGCACAGAAACGGAGTAAGAGGGTTGGTGAGAGTCGATGGCATCTAACATCACATACCGCTGCTGCTTGTTCATGCAAAACAAATTGTCCATTTTTTACTTTTTTTGTAAAAATGTCACTTTTTTCTTCTTGTATTCTATATCA
The DNA here is from genome assembly GCF_902713425.1 of Acipenser ruthenus. Lineage (NCBI taxonomy): Eukaryota > Metazoa > Chordata > Actinopteri > Acipenseriformes > Acipenseridae > Acipenser > Acipenser ruthenus. The sequence goes on along the minus strand of NC_081200.1, from coordinate 3,519,167 downwards.
TTTCCCCCCCCCTCACTCTGAGTAGTTTTAATCGCTGCTCCCTTATTCTTAGAAAGCATTTAAGCCATTTCTAATTAAGATTAAATTATTAACCAGGCAATCACTACCAGCAATTAGAGTAATGCACTAAGAACTGTTACTAGTGTGTAGGTTAAATGTGACATACAATGAAAAATACACAATCACTTGGTAATATCTGATAACAACTGTAGTTCCAGGTAATTATTGCCCGATCAATGCCAATTAAACCATTTCTTCTTCCATGTTGGCCAAGTCCACAAAATACATGCAAGTGCCACTAGCATTCGTGGTGTTCATAGTATAATGTATTGTTCTTGTGCGGCAGAACGCCAGCTGATTTTAATGTAATGTGCTGGTCTATTGTGGCTAGTGGGCTGCTGATGGTCTAATTATAATGTGCTATACTGGGGGGCCTTATTTTAAAAGCAACCTTTAATCCTACATGGATCCTTTTTAGGATTTTTTGAATCCCAATGTTTGATCACCATACAGAAATGGAAAATACTGTAAGTGCCTGTGTGTGTCCTGTTTTCCTGGGTATGACGCATTTGGTTTTAATAGATATATAGACAAAATTAAAAGGCTTCTGTATATGCAATGCTTGGATTCCTGGAACAGCTGCATGGTTTTACATGGGTCTACTGGATTAAGCAATTGGGTACTAGTTTCACTGACAAGAATTTATGAAACCCAGCAGATGGCGCTCACAGTATTTCTGACTCAAGAAGACAGGGGATATTATACTGTATCTACTCTGTGTGCAAGATAATATAACTAATTTAAGCGGTTATTACTAAAGGTTATTTTTTTTCTTCCTGAAAATTAAAAGCTGCTGCAAGAAACTGAACAAAAGTAGTTATGTAGTTAAAGTAGTTATCTTGGCCGAGGATCCATAGGTTGGGAAGTATAATCATCTGGGTGTAGCTCGCCTCCTCGTACTTCAGCTTTCACTACTGGTCAGGCACCCCCGATCCCTGCATACACTTCCCAGACTGGGCCCTTGCCTAGAGGGTCCAGTAACATGGTGATCTCTGGTGCTTCGGCTTGGCAGCTGTAAAAAGGTGATTGGAATGAAGGTGGTGAGGAGGCACGTTGATATTAATCTTCAGTCTTCCAGATCGGGAAGTGGGTTGCGCCATTGAAGCAATGTTCATATTGGGCATTTTAGTTTTAAAACGGGCATAAAATGTAGAAAAAGATTCCTCGAAGACCTTATACAATACAGCCAGATGTTGCTTTCAGTTTATTTATTTAATTTTGCTGTAACATGCCCCACACGTTGGTTTCTGACTCCACTGTTAAGATGTGACTTAAAAAAAAAATAATAATAATTTTACTAAATTCTTTTTATTGTAACATTCTGCAGCGTAATGTAATACATCAGTGGCCACTTACATAAAACACCTTAAGTTAAATTACCCCTTAGTTTTGCCCTTCGGTCTTCCATGAGTTTAAAGGTGTTGCAGAAAGCTGCTTAACACATTTCAGTCAATACTGTAGTATTGACTGAAATATTGTGTTTTTTTTTTTTTTTTTTAAACCCTTTTCTTCTCCCAAATTTACCAGGTGAGCCCCCTTTAGGCCCTTACGCATGCACACACACACACACACACACGCACACAATACCAAGTCTATAAATACTTGGAGAAATGGAAACAGCAGTTATCATTTGTCACTTGCACACTGCTTTTCTCAAGGTTCATTCAAGCTTTAATAATAATAATAATAATAATAATAATAATAATAAAACACAAATCTCCAACAATTACCCAGCTTCAATGTTCCCCCATTTTAGATGAGCTTAAGCGTCAAAGAGCTTGAGTCGTTTTCTTGATGAGGGCTGTGACAGTCTCACGGTTTTACAAGATGTATAGGGCTCTCTGAACTTGTTTACTATCATTACAGCACAGACAGGAGCTGCACTCTTTGCACTCCGATGTCATTAGAACACCCTAGGGAATTTTAAAATGATGGCAGCACTGCCTGCTTCCTCTTCATAAATAACAGCAGATGCCACACACTGTAAATAACACTAGATACTTTGTTAAAAAATCTAATGAAGACATATAGAACAGATTATTTAGTCTGTTTGATAGGCTTGTGTAAAATGTATTTTCTCATTTGCATCTAACAGTATTTTTCCAGTATTGCATTTTTTCCTTTTTAAAAAGACATCAGCCACTCTACAATTTAAGCGTGCCTTTAAATAAATGTAGGCTTAAGAATGTTAAGAGTGAGATCTAATCCATACTCGTTTGATTCTACTGTCTACACTGAAGTGTTTACAAATGATCCCTTATGCAAAGATCAAAGCTGCGTATTAAGGGCTCAGCCAGGAGCCTTTGCAGGCAGAATATAGAATTTAGCAAAAGCGAATTCAGGAAATAGGTAGCATTCTATTCTACCAATCTTCAGTACACAACTGGTGGTCTCCCATTCATTATAATCTATTCATTAAAGACAGTCTTCAATTACCCAGACAGAAACTGAACTAGGAGATCAAGCATTCTTAATTGGTTAATGAACTGTCAAATTAAATGTTATAATTAGTAGAATTCTTTGTGGCCTTCACAATCTATTTCTAATTGCATTAAGGTGAAATAATGCCCCTCTTACTCTTCCCTAGCAGTCTGGCTTCTTTCATTATACCACAATACAGGCGGCTGTGTGGTCCAGTGGTTAAAGAAAAGGGCTTGTAACCAGGAGGTCCCCGGTTCAAATCCCCGCTCACTCACTGTGTGACATTGAGCAAGTCACTTAACCTCCTTGTGCTCTGTCCTTCGGGTGAGGCATTGTTGTAAATGACTCTGCAGCTGATGCATAGTTCACACACCCTAGTCTCAGTAAGTCGCCTTGGATAAAGGTGTCTGCTAAATAAACAAATAATAATAATAATTACCGGTATATGATGTAACATACAAATATTTTAGGCTTATAATGGAAAACTGTTGCCCTCTGAGGGTTGAGAAACAGAGTGGACAATAAAGTATTTTATTGATATCGTTTTTTTAACCCAAGGGGAATAAGGTGAGTAGTGAATACTGCTGTCAATATGCAGTCATACTAAACTCTTGTTTATTAAGCTCTTAAGAGTAATTCACCAAGAGAAATCTGTGATATGCTGTGGGGCACCGCTCACTTTTGGCAACAGCACAAACTATTATTGATCACGTGGAGGCTGCATTAGCCAACTGGGATGCAAGTTTCTATCTAAGGATTCAATAAAGTGTTCTGTATAAATGACACAGGCGCTTACCTAAGGCTACTAATAAAAGTTCCTGGCTGAAAGAAAGTTCTTCTGAATTTGGGTTTTGTTTACCACTATCAAATTTTCAACAGAAAAGATCAGAAATAACAAGTGGGTTTGTCTCCCTGAGCCCTCAGTGTGATGATGCGACAGTGAGAGAATATTGAACATTCACACGCCTGTCGGCACAACGAAACCAGAACCACAAAAAGTGCCGACAACATTGTAGTACTGAATCATTTTCAAACTGCAGGTTCTATTTAATAGGTTCACCCTTCAAGATGTACCAGGCAGCTGGTATGAATGACATTCTTCTGTCAGGACCTTTTTGAACGTCCTTGTATCCTTGACTTGGGGTTTATCATGAACCTGCCACTGTCCTCACTTTGCTCTGAATCAACTTTGCCTTCAGCTACAACCTGCAAAATTGAGAATATATTGTTTTGTTAAGGAGGATTATTGTGTATACAACCATTAATGATTTTTTTTTTTCTGCCAGTTTGTTTAATGCTTAGATGTTATTTCAAAACAGATTTTTTTTTAAACCAACACACTTGACTTGTCTTAAAGCGGTTCCCAACTTGTATTATTTCACATGTTGTTGTTGTTGTTATTATTATTATTATTATTATTATTATTATTATTATTATTATTATTATTATTATTATTATTATTATTATTATTATTTATTTCTTAGCAGATGCCCTTATCCAGGGCGACTTACAATTGTTACAAGATATCACATTATTTTTACATACAAGTACCCATTTATACAGTTGGGTTTTACTGGAGCAATCTAGGTAAAGTACCTTGCTCAAGGGTACAGCAGCAGTGTCCCCTACCTGGGATTGAACCCTCGACCCTCCGGTCCAGAGCCCTAACCACTACTCCACACTGCTGCCCGGTAACAGAACGTATGTGTCCACAGGCAGGTCTTTGATAAATTATATTATTTCATCAGTTTATTTCAAATTGCTGCACAAAGGCTATATTATTTGATTCATGTTTTTGTCTAATAATGTACATTTTGAGCTCTATTTTATATATACACATTTCCAAATTAATCTGCAAAGGTGATCTGACAAACAGCAAAAAGTATGATTTACTGCGTAAAATTAAGGTTTGACTTAACAATAGAGACTAATAGCTCTGTCACACAACTCTGTGTGACAGAGCCTTAAAAGCCTTAATAAGAACGCTATGATAACCCCACAATTAAGAGATTAAGTGCTCATGCAGAGCAGAACAAAACTGCTAATTAGAGAAATCTCCTGCACAGCTGACTGCTTGTTTAAAGGACAAACTGGATGTGATTTAGCTCAATAAATGGGACTGTAACTTAAAAAATGATTACAAATTGACTTTACTGAACATTAGAAATCAACCAATCACAGTTACGGATTATTCAGAATACATGTTGAATAGCCTGATTTACGATTCTTCATTTATGTGATTTACAAAAGGTTAATAGGGCAGCAGTGTGGAGTAGTGGTTAGGGCTCTGGACTCTGGACCGGAGGGTTGTGGGTTCAATCCCCAGTGGGGGACACTGCTGTTGTACCCTTGAGCAAGGTACTTTACCTAGATTGCTCCAGTAAAAACCCAACTGTATATATGGGTAATTGTATGTAAAATAATGTGATATCTGTATAATGTGAAATAATGTATAATGTAATCTTGTAACAATTGTAAGTCGCCCTGGATAAGGGCGTCTGCTAAGAAATAAATAAATAAAAAAATAAATAAATAAATAATAAACTGTCCATAGGGTGTTATTATGAGAGATGTCATTTTGCAGAGTCCAGAACTCCTGCCCATGTTGCAATTATCAAATCTAATTATTAAACCCTGCTGTGTACAGCTAAATCCACCTTCTGTACATCTAAAAGCTTGAATTAATAAATTACCAGACCACTTTACTTGCACCACTTGACCCAGACTGAGCCATTTCAACATTTTTTTTTTTTTTTAAGATTTAATGATTTTGAGTTTCGTAAAATAACTGACATCTTCTATATATTTTTTGTTCTTCATCTGATATGTTTCTAGGAGTTTGTTCATTTTAGTGTGAACCCTTCTTTTGAACTCTTTGTTTAACAGGTCCACGGAGTGGTTTTGAATACACACCATGACACAACAAAGAGTACATAAGAAGGCACTCAAATATGACATATCAGGTAGCCAAGGGACACTTACAGACACAGAAGGTACTTCCTCACAGTTTTGATAGAATGTCAAAACACTGAAAAGGTAGATCCCTCAAGTTCCATTCCAAATATATATATTTTTTCAACCAGGTCCTAAATTATTAATTGACCTGCCTAAGGAATTGATTGGAACAAACTCCCGGACTGCAGTGGATCTCAAGTGCCAGAGTTGATAACCACTGGTTTACCGGTTGGCCAGCTATTGCACCGGACGGCATGCTCACCCTATAAGGATAGCTCCATTCTCCCTCTCCATTGGTGTTCACTCCTCGCACTCTGAAAAGATATTCTGAGCAGGGGTTCAGGGATCCTGTTTCAAAAGTGCAAGCCTTTATTCCAGAAAAAAGGCCCCCTCGCTCTTCTGACAAAAACATCCTGGAATCATTAGAAACCACTTCTTGAAACTGGACATCAAAAACATCAGTGTTTTCTCCAGTTGGGACCATCCAGTAAATCTGCAGACAGAGTACCGATCAAGAATGGTATAGAAAATGTAGTATTCTGTTTATAATGAATGGGCAAAAGTTTCAATTATTCCTGTATGGGAAAAGTGTTTGTAAAGTAGTGTGTGGTCAGCTTTCAGTTCTGAAATGTCTTCTGAATAAGTGCAATCCGTTTAAACCTATCTATTGAATCTTTGAGCATTAAAATATACCCGCCCCACCCTCCTCAATGATAAGGCATACATATTCAGCACATATTCATACCTTTGCAGTATCTTCAAGCATTATGTGCTGGTAGATGATTGGTGGTCTGGGCAGCAAGCAGTCTGGTACTTTTACTGAGAAATTCCTTGAAGAGGGAAGAGCTTCCAGGTCATCGTGGCTCCTGCCAGAGTGACAGTGGAAGGTGTTCATCAGACGGTGGTCTTCTTGATAAGGCGGAGTGCTTCTCGGCCTTTTCTCCTGTCTTCTCGCCATTTTGAAGCTATTTTCTCCTTTCACCTGGACAACCTTACTTGGTGGCACCGTCAGAGGCGACTTGGAGACACGCTTGTACTGTTTCGGCTCTGGGGAGTATGTCTTGGTCATGGTTTCAGTGTCCTCTACCTGGAACAATAACTCAGGAGGCTCAGGTGGATATTTGTTATTGATGTATAGCTTTGGTGTTCTGGGTCTCTCCACTTCATCATGATAAAGATTACTTTGAAGAAGATCAATCAGATCTTTTGAAACATTTCCAAATCCCAGTCTAAAGCTCTTGTAAGGGTCTTCTTTCAGTTCATCCTCAGGTACGTAGAGCTCATCTACAATGCTGACCACCTGTGACGTCAGGTGGTTAACAGACTGCAGGAAAGCCCCTTGGTTGTGTTCCTTCAGAGCTTCCTTGCAGTACAGAAGCAAACCCTCCAGAGGATACAGCTTCTTGGAGGAATGGCTGATGAAGCTCTCTACTCGCTCTGCTCTTTCTGCTGCCTGCTTATTCATTGTGTCAATCAGCAAGTCTTCAAAGTCCCCAAGTATCTTGTGTAAGTCCAGGAATCCTTCACCGACTCTTTTGTGCGTTTCAATTTTGCTGTCTTTTATTTTCAATAGTAAATTGTTCATGTCTATGATGTCATTTTCGCATGAATACTTTGCTGAAGAACAACAGGTAAAAACAGACAGGAAAACCTTGAATATCAAAACTTTTACAAATACCTTTGAAACTTGTGGCTAGACTGGCAGTTTTTAGCATATTATATATGTAAATTACTCTTACAAAAATCTTAGTTTAAATTACATTCTATCCCCTCTCAAAGCTTTGAAATACACACGTCAAGCTCAAGCTTACTATGCACCACCTCCTGTGGGTCAAACTGTTTGACTGCCTATACCCAAAAAAACCCTGGTAACCTGTTATGATCATTTCACAGTTATAATTTGATTATCCATATCAATCAATTTACCCTTCCCTGATTCCAGTTAGTTGAATAAGCCCCCTACTTTTCAAAACAACTTAATTTTTCCAATGTTCCAATGTTCCTCTGTGTAAATATTTATGACGACAAACGTTTGCGTACATTAAGCATACATATATTGTTTAGAAACTCATGCAGCATTTTGTGGATTCTAAATTCGTGAAAATGTACTGATCGCAAACATTCCTGGTAATTGCATCCAATAGTGGCAAGATGCAAACATGGTCTGCTCAAGGGAACTGACAGTAAAATACATGATAGTCTTTAATATAAGAACTTTCTTCAGCCAATTCCTATACTGTGCACACCATACTGTCGGCATCGCATCTGTAGAGTGGTCTAATTGAATTACAAAAAATAACGATCTCTAGTAGTATACAAGGTAACTTCACTTGCCTATTTCTGAACGTGTCAAGATTTCAATGAGGTGTCCAGATTCCTCAGTGTAGGCCTCCTGAACACTAATTGCTGTGTGTGTTTTGTGGCCAGTGACTGTGCACTCATTGCAGACTGGGGTTTTGTCAGTAAGACAGTAAAAAGTCAAGGTTTTTTCAGGGTGATAGAAGCATGGAATTGGATCTGACTTTTTGTTTGCAGGATCAGTTAGGAAGTGAGCCAGGAAGGCTGGGTGGCTGTGGATCCTCTGCAGGCATTTCTTGCAGAAATTCAGCTTGCAGGTTTTACAATGCACGTGTGCCAAGCTCTTTTGCTTTAGGCAAAACTCACAGTAAATGCTATTGTCTTCTGCACCTGCCGGGCTCTTTTTGGAACTCTCTTGGGAGTACCTGCTAATGATGTTGCAAAGCAAGTTGTTTTTTGGAAAGAGCTGGATGTCGTTCTTGCTGAAGTTGAACTCTGACTTGCACACAGGACACTTGGCAGAAGAACGTCCGTATATGTCTCCGCAAGTTTGCTTTTTAATCTTTTCCACACAACTCCCACACAAGCTGTGATGGCAGGGTAGTAACTGGGCTTGTTGGCACAGATTCTCACAGCTTGGGCAGGTAAGTAGTTGATGCAAATGTTTTTGTTCACTGTTCAAATCCTTCTGTTGACCTTTTGGTCTTTTGATGGACCTGCAAAGTAAATTGCAGCACTGAATTAATACACTGGTTATTCATATAAGAGGTTATTATGGACATTTACGGTATCATTACATAATGTGTCACAAAGCTTGTCCTAAACTCCTTATAGAGAAGACTACAGTGCAATAATATATATATATATATATATATATATATATATATATATATATATATATATATATATGATCAAATTGCGAAATGTAAAATACCAAACAAGCTAAGGGAAACACAAAAGAAGAGACAGCTTCTTCGGTCTGGTGATAGGGGCGCTGTGGGAAGGGGTGCGGTGTATTGCTCATCACTGTAGACAGCTTTTTGGGTCTTCCAATACATATATATATATATATATATATATATATATAATATATATATATATATATATAAATATATATATATATAAATATATATATATATATATATATATATATATATATATATATATATATATATATATAAATAAATAAATTGAAAAAGGAAAACTGCTGTGTAACAAAAGATGCAAAAAAAACAACCAAAAAATATAAACAACAAAAAGGTAATGGTAAGTACACCCATGTGAATAATTTGATTATATATATTATATATATATATATATATATATATATATATATATATATATATATATATATATATATATATATATATATATATATATATATAATATCAGGCCGTTTCGGACTACGACTCCTTCGGGGGTTTTTATGTTTTATATGGGCTGTAAACAAACCATAAAAATGAACGATCGTTGGATACTGACAATTATTTTGCAGACTAGAATACCCTACGTAAAATTACACACCTGCTGTTTGAATCGTCAGGGCTCAATTTGTCCTCACATTTTTTCTTCCCTGTTTCCTTGCCAGAGCTCGCTGGAGGGGATGATTTTGGCCGCTCTTCTGCACTTTTCTTCCACCATTTCTCTTCTAATTTCCGTTCACTCTGCGACATCTCAGATCCAAACCAGCTGTTGATTGTAAACACCACGTGGGATGTTAGTTATCGATGGCAGGTGCCGAAATAAATACCCTTGTCACCACAATAAGGGTTCATAGAATTCCAAATTTAATTAATTAATTCCATTTTTTGTGAAAGTAAAAACTTTTTTTTTCTTCCAAGTTTGTTTTATTTGAATTCACTGCAGTGCACCTTAAATTAATCGAAAAAAAAGTTACCAATAAGTTTATCCAGAAAGTGGTAAGTGGAACTCTAATATCTTCATAGAGTATAGACACAATTATTTGGTAATTATGTATATATTAGAAAAAAAAAGAATGCTGGACACATGCAGTGTTTTCTAGAACAGTTACTGCCTTTTTTCCCCCCGAATGTTGTAAACATTCTTTAATGCCCGTATCTGTTTATCCAAAGTTAATCATACACAAACATATCACAAGTTTATTTTAAAAAATGTACTGTATTTAGCTGACCTCTGCAGCAACGATCATGTATTTATGTATTTATTACCGTTCTGTTCTGCATACTTCTATTTTAAGTTTAAGATCCACTTTTTTTCATTACTTTAAATCGTAAATATATATATATATATATATATATATATATATATATATATATATATATATATATATATATATATATATACACACACTATCAGAGCCAACCAAAGTATATTTAACCAAGTGTATGTGGCTAATAATATACCGGAGTAAGTCGATTTATTTCATGGAGACGGTTAGATTCATTTTTTGAAAACATGACAAGAAAGCCCATACAGTATTGTTTGATAAGTCACACTTTCTTTAGTCCACTTACCTTATTCTGTCATGCAAATGAATTGTTACAACGCGTTGACGTTGTTGTCAACGCTGGCATTTCCACCCACTCCCATTCCTGCAGTCCTCTGAAATGACTGTACCCGCAGTTAACAGTATCCTCGGATCATAATAATACACCTACTTCATCATAATTGCCTACTTTTACTCCTTGTACCTAAAAACAGCGATTACAACTAAATTCCTCACCGTGCACTAGCACTGTGACGTAATAAATACGTCATAATACACACAAAAGTTGACCTGTGTTCAACTAAGAGAACGTAGAGGTAGTTTGCTTAAAACAATAATGGCGACAGGCTGGAAGAACATTTCTTTGATTCTGGGGGATGGACAAGGTTTGTCAATTTATATGACAACAAAAAATAAGCCGAAAGTTACTTCAGATATGTTTAATATTATAATGTGACTTATTTATAAAATATTATTTTATATAAAATTGATAAAATATGTATGCAATTATGATGATGATGATGATGATGAGGGTCTGTTTACAATATGAATTGCAGTTTTAAAATGGCTAATCTGCCGTTTTGCTTTTGGATTTTAGGATGTGTTGCATATTTGAAACGTTCAACTAGCCTTGTTCAAAGCTAACAAAGTTCGCCTAGTTGATCCACCCGATAGGATTGTAATCATTCATTGAATGAACATTATCAGGTGCACCAACGCACCTCTGGTATAATGCATCATGCAAATTCACAGAATGGGTGCTTGTATTTTTTAGGGCACAGGCTAAAATAAATATTGTCATTCTCACTCTCTTGTATCACATATTATTAATACTACTGATTTCTAGTATTGTATTTATACTGTGTTGAATCAAACCTACAGGGATGACTGCAGCTTCCTTTTGTGTTTTTCAATTCAGTGATTAAAAGGTGTCTTGAAAAAGCTGAAAAGCTCAACAAAAATAAATTATAGTAAGGGCTCCAGTTATTATCTGTGAGAAAAAAAAAAGTGTGTGAAATGTGTTAGGTCTGAAAGCTAGCCTAGTTTTCATCGCTGTTACAGGTAAATTGATATTCAGATGCTGTTTTTTTTTGTCAGTAAGTGTGAAACAAACAGTACAAATTGCCTCAATGTTGTTATTATATTAGCGTTGTTATCTTTTCTATATCCTATATGTATATGCTGTAGTGAATGGCTGTTTTGTATTTGGTGCTGCTGTGGGTACCTTTTTGTTTGCCTGTCAGTCCGAGTGGGCTGTTGTCATCGTGGGGTGAAGATGCATTAATCTAGATCGTGTGTGTTCCGAATTCAGCATCAAATCATTCACACAAAGCTTCAGCTGAATTCTAAAACCAGTTTTTATTGGCCAATGTACAGAAAGTGCTGTAGTGACCAATAAATAAATAAATACTAAAAAAAATAAACATTTTACAGAATTTAGTATTTTTAAATAGCCTTTAAAAAAAAAAAAAAAAAAAAAATCTAGTACAACAGACATTTTATGTCATGATTATAGTCAGAACCTGACAATGCAAACTTAAAAAGCTGAAATATCATGGACCAAGGATCACGACAGAGTCATCACAAGCACATGAATTAAGCATATGTATTCTTATTGTTCATTGCAACAAACTTCACTTGTAATCTATGCGTAGTTTCAAAAAGTACATTCTCCCAGCTAAATCAAATGGTAAAAACACAAAGAGAGATCCAGTCATAACAAAGGACCCTCTGTCATTCCTATGTATAAAAACTCTTTCCACTGCTTTTAATCCATCAGATAAAGGAGTCCTTTCTCTCTAGTACTACATGTAGTAATGACAGACACCACTGATTTAAATGCATAATGTTAAATATTACATACCCACGTACGGAGAACTGCCCTTTTAAAACAGTGTTTTGGTAAAGTGTAGCCAGAAGTCGTATCAATCAATGTACAGTATAAACCAACTCTCTTGATGGGCTTTTGTTAAACTGGTTGAAGGGGTATGAAATGTCACAGGAGTTGTTTTCAACTTGCTTTTTAGTTGCTTCTGATCATGCAGGACTCGCACTACTTTAAAAAAAAAAAAAAATAAATAAAAGTTTTGTATGCAGTATATTTGGATATGGGGGATTATATATATATATATATATATATATATATATATATATATATATATATATATATATATATATATATATATATATATATATTATATATATAAACTGATGCACAATGAAAACACAACAGTCTGTTTGACATCAACCACGCACATACATAATGTTATTTACATTTTAAATAGTGAGCAGATAGGTTTGTTGATTGTTTGAGTAGTATTGTTCCTTGGGATAACAAAATAATGAGCTCAAGTCATGTGATTTCATAAAAACACCAGGTGCTCAGTGTCTGGTATTTGAGTTGAGTTAAAATTGCTAAAATGAGTTGATTAAGAATGTGTATAAATAGCCACTCTTAAAGACATGATTTTAATTAATGCAAGAACAGCAAAAGATAAGACCATGCCTCGCTTGAGTAATGAAGATCGACTGGTTGCTATCGGCATGATTGAAGGCGGCCTGTCTGTGAGAAGTTGCTTGGAGAATGAGATGTTCTGCATCAAAAATCAGCAGACTAGTCCAGAGAAACCAGGAAACTGGCTGTGAGGAACAACACGTCCTGGAAGGCAGAGGGTCACCACACCGGCCCACCATGTCACGATGAGCGTTATGCTGACTGTTGCGTTGTTCAAGCCAACCAGTGGGGCAGTGGAAGTGTGATGATGTGGGGAGGAATCTCCTTTAACACAAGAACGCCTTTGGTGCAGAATGAGGGCAACCTTACTGCTCAGCGATACATTGGCGAAGTCCTTGAGGCAACAGTTTTTCCGTCCCTGCAAGCCAATCTGGTGTCGATTTTCCAGCAGGACAATGCAAGACCACACAGTGCTAGGATTACAATTGTACAACTTCAAGAAAACAATGTCGAGGTCTTGCCGTGGCCAGCTTTTTCTCCCACCTAAGTCCAATAGAACATCTGTGGGACCAAATCGCCAGTGTCATCCAAAGGAGACAACCGCGACCAGCCAACCTTCGCCAGCTGGCTGCAGCTGTACAGGAAGAGTGGTGGAACATCCCACAGCAGTCTCTCCAGAGGCTGATCAGGTCTACGCGTCAACACTGCCAGGATTGTGTTAATGCTCAGAGAGGTCACACCGGATACTAACATCTGTATTTTTGTTCATATTTTCTGTGATTTTGACAGCTGTGTTTAAAATATTTGATTAAATCCATTAGACCTGAGTGTTGCATTTCTTTTGTGCATCTTTGTGTGTGTGTATATATATATTATATATATATATATATATATATATATATATATATATAAAGTTTTCCCCCAAATCCATGATAAACAGAGGGACACATAATTGCCAAAAAGTTAAGATGGATGTAATATATATATTCAAGTCAACTTATAAAAACAGAAACCACTCAACCTGCCTCTAAACCAAACAACCCGGGTATTGTCTAAATGTAAGTATCCTAACTGGTATTTACTGAACAGCTTAAAAAATATATATAGCAGTACCTCCCCTTGTAATGTGCCAGCTGAACTACCAGAAAAATAAATACATTTACATAAATAAATAAATCACTAAACATTTGGTAACAAAAAAAAAGTGACATGAAAAATAATTGACAATTGAAAAAAAAAATCTGTGTAAGATTTCTGAATTCTTTTTGCATCAAATAAATACAGATAATTTGGTAAATTTAAAATATTAAGGCTAAGGCTAAAAGGCTAAATAAAATATCATATATATTCCATTGACTGATTAAAGGTATTAAAAGATTGCAACTTTATTTTTACACTACAGGTTTATACGATAGAAGGGTGCACAATATACAATGTATACAAGAGAACTTAGTTTAGCCTTTGCTTTCTGACCTCACAATGGGCTACCGAACAGGTGGCGAAACAATACATTACAAAGGTCAGAGGTTGACAAACTGCTTTGGAGCCAGACAATATGTGAAAAGGCTATTAACAGGCAGAATTTCTATATATATTAAAGCTGTTCAGACAAAGACTACAGATTGTTTAACAAGACTGATCCGACACCTTTTAAATAAAAACCTTAGAAGTGCAAGTCCACAAAGATTTCTGGATTTAAATAATTCCAGTTTTGGGAGATTAATGTAGGGCAGCTTAGTTGAAGCATATTTAAAAATCAGTGAAAGTAATTTGAGTTCATAATAAAATGAACACATTCAGTAGGTAATGAGAGTACAGTCAGATTGAAACATTTACAAAAGAAAAAATGCTGTCATTTTTCTTAAACTAAAATAAACTGCTAGATGATATATGCAAATGAAAACCTTTGTCCTATATTGCAGTAAAGCCAGAAAGTGGGTTACCATAAAAAGTGCAGAACACTTTCCTAGCCAGCAGAGGGCAACGTTTTATAAAGTGTGAGGCCGAGTTAAACATGTAATACACCAACTCAAAGTCTTGCCAATGAATGGGTAGCCTTAGAAACAGGCAAAGATGCTGTAGTGTTTCAGGGGTGGTGGAGAGGAAAGGTTGTCTAATAACGTAGTGTTGAGTTGTTCCACTCCAGCTGCTCTCTCCTCTTGCCGTCGCACTGGCCCTCCATGGTCACTGCCTCCTCGTCATCACTGTCGTCTGATTCAGCACTCGTGATGTCATCTTCCTCCAACTCGTCTTCCTCCTCCTCTTCCTCGTCCTCGCTCTCTTCATTTGCCTGCTGCGGCTCTTCAACGTTCTAGAACACACAGGAGATGTAGAAACGATATAGCATATATAGCTTACATCTAGTCAATTTGAACTATTATTATTATTATTTATTATATATTTTTTCCATTCACTGAATAAATTAATCCGTAATTTTATTTACCCATAACTTATCTTTGGAATTACCAAAACATCATGTATTTAGTTGTGTTTTTTTTTTTTTTAAAAGATGTATTCAGGATACAAAATACTCAACATAATTGATTAAATATTTACCAGTATCGGTAATATATATTTTCATTTTTTTCAATAATGCTTTCGTGTACATAGGTAAAGGTTTGCACAAGATGCTTTTCTCTAGTGGTACCTTTTTTTTATTATCAATTGTGGTTGTCTTACAAAGACCCAGATGGCATGCTGGTTTCAATGGAATCTCTTTGAAAAACCCCACTGAAACAGAACAAGCTCTATAAAGCATATTCTTGTGGGCATGGTGGTGTAGTTTTATTTTCCTGTCACTGAACTCAATGGCAATGCAAATTGGGTTGTACATCTGACATAGTGAATCCCCAAAGGTTAGAATGGCTACACACAGCTCTGTGATGCACTATACATAAATAAATGAATGGGAAGATACTCTTTTTCAATAGAGTAAAGCAGTATAAGATATTCACATATCTTTTCTTTAGCTAAATAAATACTAAAAATGATTGGTCTCCAAATTAACCTGCGTTTTAATATATTTGTATTTACTTCCACTTTGTAACTATCTTTTGTTTTGTTATTCCTTCAAAACCCATTTCAGACAGGATACTGTATGAAATCTTCTTCACAAGAAGAATGTTACTTCGTTAACCAACCACAGGATACATTTCCCGATGCTTTTGGTTTGCAAACATGCCTTAGAATGGGGCCAATTAACACTGTTAATTTGTAGCAGTTTTGACTTGTTCCTAACATCCACTTGACACAGAAGCTAAACTAATTGGAGACTTTCCCATGTAACCTAGACTGAACCTTCAGAGCAATAATTGGTGTTTCAGAATCACATTTTTTCTAAATAAGGTCTACAAGAATAGTATTGAGCCTGTGGTTCTATAATCTAAAAATTTCTTTTCAATGCCGAATGCTACCTTCACGTTGCACTGAAGAACCAGTTCAAGGTTACAATAGGTGACTCAAGGGGCTGCGTGGCGTACCTGGCTAACTCGGCAGCCTCTCATGTCTTTCACCTCTGGAGGCCTGGGTTCGAATCTGACTCCTAATAAGCCCTCCTTGCATATTAGTCCACATTATTTGGAGTAATTGACTGAATTACTGGATTGCGGGGGGGTTGAGGAGCAGCAGTGAGGAGAAACTTTCATAATGTTGCTATTTACTGTCTGACTGTACAGTGTCATTGCATGAGCACTAAATTCACAGAAACGACGAGACTGACCTCCATGGGGTTGACGGTAATAGTCAGCGCCAAGTCGTCCCAATCCGTTTGGTTTTCCTTTGCACCTCCCCCACTCTCACAGGAGTGCAGACGGGCCACTCGAACCCTGTAGATTCCCAGCACTACGATGAGGAGCAGAGAGCTGATACACACCACAATCACAACGGTGGCAGCGCTTGGAATTGCTGAAAGAAAAAAAAAAATACAAGGTATCTGGTAACGCAGCAGCAAATGAAGGCCATAATGCATTTATTCAACCACTCCACTGGACTGAGCAAACAGAAGGCAGGTTGCTAATATAATTTGTGCCCAGTAGGTCACTTACCATACTGTATTACATAGGCCTACTGTATTGTACTAATATCAATGCAATCTCATACACTCATGTACTGTATCAATGTATTCCAGACACCAGACTGCCTGCTGAAGAGGCGGATGTACTACAAGGTTACCACCTGGCCAGCAGCGAATGGAAGTCGATTAAGCGGCATGGGGAGTGATGGGTGGTTGCAGAGCACCAGATGAGTGCAGCAGGGAGTGAGAATGGAAAGCATCTGAATGTATCCTGCCCCAATCTCCTTGTGATTGTGGACATACTACACACAATCAAGGGGGTTTCTATGCAGAGGAAATTCCTGTGCTCTGAAGCAGCAGCACTTGTGAGTTCAAATGTTCTTCATCTGACTAATCAAGTTGAGAGTGCAAGAGAAAATACACTCAACCTGATCAGAGGCAGCCCCAAACACTTTTAAACATATAAACATCTAAATAATAAAAATTAAAAAAATGATGAAACATGATATTAATATATAAATGCACTTAATCTGTTTATATAGAACGTTGCGGTTTATACATTTAGAATGTCATTGACATGCTGAGGCTCAGTGAAATTATAAGTGTAGCTGCTGTCTATTGGTTCTAATGGGGAAGTTACTCGTAATGCTTTTCATTGGTGCAAATCACTACCCAATAAGGGGTCAGAGGAATAGCAGGCTATTTGGTACAGCGTACCCAAACAGAAACTCGCTCTCTGATACTCCTTAAAAAAGGTAATTACCGACAACGCCATACTGCCAACACGACATACAATAGCCTATTTTACTGTGACCGTGTTTTCTATACTGAACCTTTGGAAACGTTTCCATGTCATCCAGAACACTGACAAAACACTTCTGGCACAGGGAAAAATAAAAGGGGCGAACCCGAGACCAGCAAACTGAAGAACTATAGAATGCAATTCAACGTCCCTTCCTATCTGCAGCATCTGTCCTTGTCTGTCTATTCATAGCCCTATCCCCTCCAGTCCAGGCAGCAGTGAGAATGCACTTGTTACTGTTAACTCCCTCTCCGCAGCCAGCAGTGCAGTAGGGTATGAAAGACAGGCTTTAATTGACCATGTTATCCATCTCTTTCTCCTGTATGTAACGAGCATCAAGAATCTATCAGCCGCTTTCTTATTTAATTGTCATTCAGAGGGTCAATAGAACCAGGATAAATGAAGGGAGCACCAACTGCAGTGCCTTCATAGAGTTTACAATATCATATTGTCAGGGTTTGCTTTGACAGGGTTTTAAAACCATTTTACAAGGTTCATCTTTTGGTGTGACACTAAGCTCTATAGTCGTTGACTGTTTAACAATACAATACAGTATTAGCTGCAAAATACAGGCCAGTAGCTTAAATAACCAGTAAAGGTGGGACGAGTAAATGCACACTTTAAAATCATGTGTGGTATCTTACATCTACTGTCTTGTGTGGCAAATGAGTATAATCTGTTTCTGTACTGAAACCTGTGTCATAGAAAAGCAGAATACGTGTCTTACCCAAGCTGTGGGCGCTGTTTACATTGTGCCTCATCACTGGGTGGGGAATTGCCTGGAAGTACTGAGGTTGAACTGCCATGTGATTCACGTGCTCCCTGGAATTTGAGTTGTGCAGGACATTGACCTTCAGGAGGAAAAGAAAATGCTTTGGTTACCCCGAGCGGATAATCCCAGAGGGAGATGCAACGAGAGCAGCTAGTCAGGATGAGAGGAGACATTCGAGCAGCTTTCATGGACTGCTTCAGCAACAACTACTGTATGAATACCTGGAGATTCAAAAGGTTTAGGAAATGGCTTTAATCCAATTCCCAGGATTTCAGCCTTCCATAAAAAAGCAGCGTTGATAATCATTTTTAGCTTTTTTTTTTGATAACTCTTTATATGCATAGTTACCATGTACTTTGTGTATAAATATTTTTGCACACAATACGTAAGTACACAATTGTACCAGAAAAGGGTTAAGGGTTAGGGTTAAGTTTACAGTTAGTTAGGGATAGGGTTAGGGTTATATTATGCAAAATGATTTACACCTATTAAGTACATGGTAACTATGCATAATGACATTGTAATTATGTGTAAATACACAGTAATTACACAATGTAACGTGTGACCTTTTTATTATTTTATAAATAGGTTACTATATACAGTGTCAGTACTACAGACTGTATCAGTACATGAACAATATTGTTAATAAGCTAGTTGTTAACAGTTTCCTAAAAAAGATCCCCTTAAAAACCAGTGGGACCAAAAACAATGTGGAACAGGAAAATACAATTTGTTTTACAGAAAGAGTAAAGTTTCGGATTCTCTTTTTTTTGACGATGCTGTACTTGCCTCTAAATTAAACTCATTGCTCGTGTATCTTCCATTCAGCTCTGAGCATGTTAGCTTGAACCTCCTTCCAAAAATGCCGGCGCTGTGCCAGTTCAGATATCGCACCTGTCTCAGTACTTGCTCGTAGTTGGACATGGTATCCACACCTGCAAAAAAGAAGTTCAGCCAGGGTTTGCAGACCCTTAATTGAAAAAGAACCCCACTAAACAACAAACACCCCCCATCTACTCATGCATCTTGGACAAAAGTGATTCAATACAGCCACCATGTAACTCTTCCATTTATATACCAATAAGCCAATTGGGGGGAAATAAGGGAATCAGTAACACTGAAGAGGTGTTAGCTGCAATGCATATCACTTCCCTGTGCCTCACTTTATATTACTGTTACAAAGAGACGCTTGCAACAGTGGTAAAAGTCAGATTTGGAAATATTCAGTAAGTAAAAAGACTAGGTACAATTTAAAAGCAATGATAAGCTATTGGGACATTTGCATCGGTGAGACAATTAAATTAAAATGGAACATGCATTTGAAAACAGCCATAAAAACAAAATCACGACAACAAAATGTAATGGGCTGCCTTTTTATTCCTCAATTACATACCATAGATGGAAATTCCAGAAGTGGAGTTTGCTGCATCCAAATGCTTTCCGTGCAGCTCATTCCTATTGAGTTGCAGGCTCTCCTGGTCTGGGTTCAGTTCATTCCCGATAACCAGAATATCGCAGTAATCCAGGTTGTGAATGATTTCTTCCTGCCCACCACGCTTGCGAGCTAGATATGCAAGAAAAGAAAACCAAGCGCATGACTATGAATCCAGATAATGCATTTACGTTTGCTATGGCAGACTATAAGTGTGACCAATTCTACCTTCATCCTTTCTCATTTCCTTGGAATATGGCCACACGAAGATTTTCAGTAGGTTACATTATTCAAAAGGGGATTTCGACTGAGAAAACACCATTTAATAAAGTAGCAATTTGTAGTTGATACTGCAAAACACTATGTCAGGGTGGAGCTTCGGATCTGAACACCTGAAAAGTTTCAATAGTTAAACAAAGCATTTGTTGCCATAGTGACAGTACTGTGTTTTCCTAAATACAATCAGCATCAGGGAAAAGCCTTTGAGATGCAATAATGCTGTTTCAAAGAAGATCCCGGGGGCGCGTGCGACTCGTTTTTGGCACCTCAAAGGCAGGTATCCCCCAGGCACCAGAAGGCCACGCGACTGGGAGCGCCTTGTTGAAGGAAGGGGTGTTTGGAAAGTCAGGATGATGCGAGACAAGTACAGGCAGGCTTGCTGCTGCACCCCATGAGAAAATCAACATGAAGAGGTTTCATATTGCCACCTGATGCTTGTTTTGTTTTTCTTTGGAGCAGAGCACATGGTGTAGGAGTACCAACAATGATGATTGGAATACTACAGAGAGAGGTTCAATCCAGAGCTTTATCATGTACAAACTGATAATGAGGCTTTTTGGCACAATATGGAGAGTGCTTAGGGAAGAGAAAGTGGCTTTGGACTGCCAGAATAAAGCCTGGCCCTGTCATTTCCTCATTAATGAGAAAGACTGGTGTCAGACAACTGTGAAACATGGGATATCACTCCATTTTACATCATCTTACTAATTTCTCAGTATACAACTCACTGTAATCTCGAGGATTCGGAATGTGACTTGAATACTTTACAAAAGCAGGTGTATTTCTGTTGGTTTTGTAGCCACCGGGCAATGCAGTATAAATGTCCAAGTTTGCGATGCACACCATTCAAATTGTACATGCATACAAAAATTAATTATTAATATTAATTTTTTTTTTTATACAGAAATATCTAGAAGACTGGGAAGTGCTTAGGAATATGAGTGCTGCAATATTTTTGTTTTATAATACAGTGACTTCAAGTGGAATTTTTTGTTTGAGGCTAGATCACCTTGAGTCATTTGTCTGCTAGACAGATGCTTTACTCAGCAGGTTATTTCAGTCCATCCCAATTCTTCATTGTGATGGTTGGATGGAATTCAACCCCCCCCACCCCCACCCCCCCCAAAAAAACCTCTCCATGACAAATGATAGATACCAGGACCTCAAAGAGAAGTCTAATGGAAGCCATTATCACTAACCTATACCAAGCAATACTTTAAACCTAAAATGTTTAAAACCTACAATTTATATATACACTGTTCGATTGAATTTCCTTTGCAATGGAACGACTTGAAATTAAGAACACTAAAACCTTGCCTAACATTTTTTAAATGTTTTTAATATAATCTGTTGTTGTTATAATGTAATGGAAATGGTTAAACTAGATTCAATTAAGCATACTGTAGCTGCCTTCCAAAAACCTGAAAGCAAATGACATAATTCTAGCTTACACTGACATGAAATAATGGCTGGTGTAATGACAATTCTTTCATTTGACAGTGTAATGAGGAGATATTCGTGACAAGAGGCAGAAATATTCTGAAATCGTGCAGACTCTTGAAAACGTTTTTATATTTATTTTTATATATATATATATATATATATATATATATATATATATATATTTATATATATATATATATATATATATATACACACACACACACATATATATATATATATATATATATATATATATATATACACACACACACACATACATACAGTGCCTTGCAAAAGTATTCAGACCCCTGACCAATTGTCTCATATTACTGAATTACAAATGGTACATTGAAATTTCGTTCCGTTTGATATTTTATTTTAAAACACTGTAACTCAAAATCAATTATTGTAAGGTGACATTGGTTTTATGTTGGGAAATATTTTTAAGAAAAATAAAAAACTGAACTAAACTACCTTTTCCCTGCGGTGGCAGGTCTGTTTTGGTGACAGTGCTGATGATTCGGATGTCAGGGAAAAGCACCAGTCCCTCTGAGCTCTCAAACTCTGTGTCCAGTCGGGCGAAGTGGTCCATCCCAGTGATTGTTATCCGGGGCTCGCTGGGCTGCAGAACCACTATGAAGGCATCGACGTCAGGGATGGAGATGCAGGTATCTTCACCGTAGCACCTACAAGGCAAAGGAGATCAGTATAGTAATAAGACATGATAACGTACATAAAAGCGGGATTGGAATAATCCACTTGCACTCCAATCAGTCCGATTTAGTTTTTGCTTTTGCTTTTTTTGATGCGCTATCAAAGCTGCAGTATCAAGTTCCGGCTGAGTGAATGAGATACAGGCAATCGTGGAGGGAAGCCGAGTATAACGACCCCGATTGCAAGCTCCTGATGCTTTTAGAAACACGTGAAGAGAGTACTGGATCCAGCGTATTTGCCCTGAAAGTATAGAAGAGTAGAATCTATTTGAATGCCATACTGTAAACAGCACTGGATACTAATAATGTCACTCCTGAGGAATCCTGATGTTTAACCCCAGAGGAGGGGTTATTGAAGCGATGACTACAGGGGCATCGAGTGTACGAGGAGATAACGCCATCATCAAGTGGATAAAATCCCAGAGCCTGTTCAGCTGTTAAGCTATCCACAACTTCAAAATGCTCACAACTTGAAGGTAATTTACTGCATAGAGAATCTCAGTCAAGTAGACAGATGCTTTGGCGACTGCCTTCTTCAGTGCACTGCAAAACACAGGTTGTTGGAGTAACACTATAGAAAAGGTTTGGTCTAGTAGTGGACGAGTGTATCTGTTCAGTGTCACTTTGCCTCCTTCATTATACTGGATGTATACATGTTAAGAGGGCCCATGTGGATGTACACTGAATCCATCTGTATGAAAAGGTGCTACTCCTGTGTGTTTTCAAGGACTGTGCCACATTACCTCTGTGAATACCAACAACTCATGTTGTTTCATGTTGTGATTATTATAACACAGTGCCTAAAATGGAGGTATGGAGGCAGGTCCAGTGTAACCATATAGGCAGACCAGGCGGCCGCCTAGGGCAGTAAATTCAAGGGGGCGGCAAAAACGGTACATAATTACATTTTATACTTCACATTTCTTTAGTTGTAAAATATTCAACATCTTGGATCACTGTTTCTTGTTCTGAAAAACTTATTGGTGACGTTACGGAACCATATCATGAGCAGTGGTGTAGTCCTAAACCTGGAAGTACAGGAACGGTGGGGGGGGGGGGGGGGCGGGGCGGGGTGATCATGCCGGTGTCGTGTCACGTGAAATCTGGTCTCCCCTGGGAACAGGCTTGTGGTTGTTGAGCCCGTTGCTAAGCAAAGGATGCACTGAAGTTCCTTGCATAGTCAAATGGGGCGGGGCATTATTGTCCTTAAAGTCATCCCTTAAAGCCATTAGATTTGGCGAGAAATTTGCTAAATTGGCAACACTGCTTGAAGGCACAGAAAAAAATATTTGATTTCCGCACGGCTTATTTGCCTTGACACAACAAGGAAAAGAGATCGCTTCATCGGTGCCCAGGCACTGAAATTAGAGCTGTTGTGTTACGAAAGTGGCACACATCGGTAAAGATTCTTTAATTCTTTTAAGTTAATTCTTAAGTCAAGGATCTGCCTATAGAAAAAAGTACCGGAGGATTTGCTGTGCACGATTATGTGATCACTAACCTACATGTTAGATACCAGTTTTATAGTTCTATATAGTTTTGTGACAATGTAAAAAAAAAAAAAACATAATCTGGTGTACAATAATTTGTTTATATAGAGTTACAAAGAGTGAAACGGAGAGCAGCAAAATTTTGTTTGCCTACGGCAGCAAAAATCCTTGCGCTGGCCCTGTGTGGAGGTGCCACTTCCAGTACTGCCAATGCCAGCTAATCTCCCCGCACGGTTTGATTGAAATATCATGTGACAGAATCCTTTGCTGGTTGTTTCACTTTCCTCTCTTATGCTTTAAATTGGTTGTTCTCGAATGGCTTGGCCAGTGATGCAGAGCGGCTGACTCATATGCCTGCCTTGTATGACTTGGAAGCTGTCCAAATTAATTAAGAAGAAAATGACAAGATGCTTGAAAGACTAATTCATACTGTCTCCATCTCCCACAGCATTACTAGGGTTATTAAATGTGAGACCTTGTAAGCAGCCAGATCATGGCTCTGTTTTGTTGCTTGTTGACATGGAGTTTGAAAGAAAACACTCTCTCAATTGCCCAGTACGATTGAATCGATTCTCATCTTAATTGTACTTTTGCATGATGCTACGAGTTTGTGAAGCGGAAAGCAAATTCATACACTCAGCTAAATTAGATATACAGTATAAATAAAATGATATTCCATCAGCACATTTGGACAGTCTCTCTCAAGGTTACCACTAAATAATAAAGTATGAAACACAAGTAATTTAAGGGTGTTAGCAAACCTACTGCACATGCAGTATAATTTCTAAAGTCGCTCTGGCAATAGACTATACATTATCAGAACAATCTGCATAATAATACCTGTTACTCATTCATATGAAGGAAACAGATCCACTCATTGTAGTTTGCTTTTCCTATTGGTAGTTTCTACATGTTAAATGACAGTCAATGTTTCTTGCCTGGGTAAGTGATCAGAATAGCAGTCAGGCTTCCACTAATGCAAAATGGTAATTGGGCAGGTTTTACCAATGGTCATATTAGCACACAATGCCACAGGGAGGCATAAATATCCAAATTGTTATTTGGGCATTACGGTAAGGTGTGGCGCTAGGAGTAGTAGAGCAGTTTTTTTCATGCACTGTGTTTTGCTTGTTAATGCCCATTGCGTCTCTGGTGATCTGTTCCTCTTTAACAAAGCCCAAACACGCTCGCTGTCAGCTCTACTAAATGATGTTGCAATGACCAAAAAATGAAGTTGCTTAGTTATATGATAGTATGCACATCAAGTAAGAGATACAGTATGAGGAAGGTCAGTCGTCTAAACAGTTCTTGCCTGTGGCTTTATCCTTAAGTCCAAGGTAAATAAAAATAAATACATATATTTTAAAGAAACGACCAGAATCTCGGCTTGAGATCTTTAACTGATGGCGTCTCAATTGTGCAGCCTCGGTCTCTCAGCTGTAATACAATCCTGCTTTCCTAACTGCTTCTCTTCAAAAAACAGTTAATTCGTCTTCAAGCTCTACAGTTCAAGGGTTATAGTATTTTTATTGTCATATAGTGGATAGCTGTGTGGTCACGGTGTGTTGATACAGTACCTGCTTCACAAGGTAAGCAGATTTGCTGAAAGCTGCAAAAACTGATAATACAGCCACTGATCACAGTGATCATTCAGAGCTTTTCCTTCTTGCTACAGAGAATGACATTTAGAGGTTAAAGAAACAGTCTCTAAGGCTTTACTTCACTGGTAATCACTTTTTACTTTACTGTGCTTTACTACACTTTGCTATGGTTTTACCGTAGTACCCGGCAGTAAACGTTTCAGTCACATCCTAACTGGAAGAGAGGCTTTTACCAGTCTTACCAGTAAGATGGATGTCCAAGCCAGATGTTCTGCATAGTAAATCAACAATATTTTTTGAGAAACCACTGCATTGTGAAATGGATTGCTCTTTAAAATCTTGTGCATTTATTTGAAGAGGCGTTTATGATCTATTCAAGGTTACCAAGATATTTAGTATTTCGTAAAACAGGCAACACATAACACAGCCCTTCTACATTTATTATTCTGTCTCAATAAGTGCTGTATTTGAAACTGGGGTTTTGTACATATTAAAAAAAGAGCCCATGAACAATGCATTTTTAGTCTGTGTAAGTAATAATTTTTAGAATGTCTAAATGCATTTGCAGTGAAAGAAACTTCAGTGTTGAAAAATTGCACACTGCTTGGCTCTCCCAGAAACCCATGGGAATGTAAGCACAACCTTGTTTGGAAACTGAGTATTACTGTGCATAACTAGGGTTAACACTTTGCACCAGGTTCTCAAAGCTTACATCCAATGGCACATTTTTTTTTACATTAAAAAAAGAAAAATACTATTTCAGTTCTAAAACAAATAAAGACTACTTAAACACCCCCTACATTAAGCTGGATTTGATTTGATACTGTGATCTTTTGTTGATGATGGTTAGTACTATAATGCAGTTGCTACTAAAGCCACGTTTCAAAGGCGACACATTCAATCTGTTCACTTACTGTACTGTAGTAGAGGTTTTGAGACGCCTGATGCCTGGAGTGGGGAACTGTCTGGAGTTGATGTACGACACTTTCCGCAGGGCCTGATTGATGTACTCTATGTCATCTCCCTCCATGACGAGTGTTGACTGAGAAGGATTGAAGTGGAACTGGGCAAAACAAAACAAGATCAAACATTAACAAGTGATGATACCCCAAATCACAATGTCATGAGGTGGCTCTATCTGCCAGTCTATCTCATTCTCTCTCCTTGCACGCTCATTCTCCGTCTCTCTCCCTCCACCTCCCTCTCCCTGCATTC
This sequence comes from Acipenser ruthenus, assembly GCF_902713425.1. Taxonomy (NCBI): domain Eukaryota; kingdom Metazoa; phylum Chordata; class Actinopteri; order Acipenseriformes; family Acipenseridae; genus Acipenser; species Acipenser ruthenus. The sequence goes on along the minus strand of NC_081200.1, from coordinate 3,492,752 downwards.
TTGAGATAAGAATATTGGTGACAAAAGAACTAAAAATACTGTTTATGTATTGCAGTGCTTTGGTACTGAAAAGCAACACATATATATTGCACTCCCAGAGCTTTGGAGTTTGACATTTTTAATTGTTAAAGAAAAAACGAAATTCTTCCCATTGAGATACAGTACTGTTTTAAGCATACCACAATATTGCATGGTGCTTGTGTACTTACAGTTCCCTTAGGAAATTCATGCAATAGATTATTTTTTAAAACAGATTAGATGGCACTACTACAATATACAAAAGCCTCATCTGGGAAAGGGAATATAGACTAGGTCGGTGTTCAAAGGTTTAATGAAGTGATGTAGCTAAAGATTTCTGTGCGATATGGGAAAGCTCTTATATTTCAATATTTAACAGGTCGGCTTTAGAATCGCTTTTGAAAGATCTGTTAAAAAAAAAAAAAAAAAAAAGAACAAACGAACCAGCAGCCCCAGGAACTACTGGAAATTAACTGGTTTACTGATACAGCTGGAAATCCAGACAGACTACAATCTGAATATCCGTTTGCAATAGTGCATGTCAAATGTCCAGCAAGTAGTTTTGTGTATTACACTGTAGGTTGCATATGTGGTAATGTTATGACTGCTATTAGGGCTTGTATACCTCACCCCTCAACATACTGTATTAATCATAAGTTGTCATTCTATTGGCTACAACTCTCTAGCTTAGTCTTTTCCTGTTATCCAGTAATCACAGACAGCTTTTGTTTGAGTAGACTATTTTTTTTCCAGACTATCCTGCTGTTTCTTAATTCCCCAAGTAACAGCAATTAATCACAGAGTTCTTGAATGTAATTACACATCCACATCATGTTGTTTTACCTACTTAATAATCAATGCACAGTTTAATTAATTGACAGAACTGCTAAAGATATATCGGTAGCTCTTCATGTTCAGCATGTACGAATTCCAACAAGTAATAACTTCAGTGTAATGTCATGTAAATGCATCAGCTAATGAGATGTTGAAATGTTGTTGTTTTGCAATTTTAACAAATGCACGGGCTGCTTTGGTCAGACAGAAAACACTTGGTTGCTGTTGTGCTTTCATATGCAAGAATGCTCAAAGACAAGAGGATAGTTCAATGGGCCATTCACATTTCCAGCCCCAGTAAAACAGAGTGGGTAATTTAGGAATGATCGTGTACCCCTTCAGAACTATTTATTTATTTATTTATTTATTTTTTAAATAAATTCAGTCTTTGCCAATTATTTTTATTTTCTCTCAATTTGGAATGGCCAATTATTTTATTATGCTCAGCTCACCGCTACCACCCCCGCGATGACTTGGGAGGGTGAAGACAAACACGCTGTCCTCCAAAGCGTGTGCCGTCAGCCGACCGCTTTTTTTCACACTGCGGACTCACCATGCAGCCACCCAAGAGCTACAGTGTCGGAGGACAACGCAGCTCTCGGCCAGCTTGCAGGCAAGCCCGCAGGCGCCCGGCCAGACTACAGGGGTCGCTGGTGCGCGGTGAGCCGAGGACACCCTGGCCGACCTAACCCTCCCTCCCCCCGGGCAACGCTCGGCCAATTGAGCGCCGCACCGTGGGAGCTCCCGTCCTCGGTCGGCAAAGGAATAGCCTGGACTCGAACTCGCGACGTCCAGACTATAGGGCGCATCCTGCTCTCTACGCAAGTGCTTTTACTGGATGCGCCACTCGGGAGCCCACCCTTCAGAACAATTTAAACTGTTTATTTTTTGCTAGACACTTGAATATTGCCAGTGCATTGGGGTTCCACTGATAGTGTTTTGGGGGTTCATTTAAGATTCTCAATGTCTTCACCTGAGGACTTCTTGTTGAAAAGTTTTTCATTTAATCTAGTGAGTTTCTTTTACCATTTCTAAATTGAACATGCGATTCTGTACAAAGTAGTACATGGTCTGTACTCCAAACAGCTTTCTTATTTGCATTCTTTCAAAGGCAATAGGAAATACTAATTTAATTGTGTAGGAGTTATAAATTAAATCACACATTTAAAAAGCAGTAAGCAAATAGCATACTTTTAATGAAAAGCTTTGTAAAATAAATATTTCCCATATGCAAAACCATTCATCACATTTTCTATCAAGACTTATATTTAACACAAAGTTTATATAACAAGGAGCCTTGGCAGAATCTGAAATTGCAGTAATGTACTATTGTAACAAATGGTTTGCTTTATGACACGAAGCAGATTAGCTAAAACATCAGCAGCATGTAAACACACAATACCAGTAACTGGTTATTAATTTTTTTTTTTTTAAATCTACTTTAAAAGACCCAAAGGCTTTTCAATCTAGAAGCTACTTCCAAGGAAATTAAATTTTGTCATGGATCACAGTACTGTATTTTGATGGCAGCCGTTTGGTAACAATGACTGATTTATGAACTCTTAAGGCTTGATTCAAATTTTATTAAAGTATCCTGATAATCTCTTGTCTTTGCAATTTTATTGCTAACTGCTCGTTTTTATGCTGCTTCTGGGGTGGAAAATAAAATGTTGCATTGCTCCTTATTGTACTGGAGGTACATTCATGAGATGCTTGCTGTTTTATTAGGGGCACTGCGCTCATCCTTTACCTTTATCCCCTGACTCAGGCTCTCCAGAGAATTGATATCCAGACCCTCCTTGCACGCCTGGAGGCAGGAGATCACTTTCTGGCTCTCAATCTTGCCGGGGCGGATGGTGAGGCCAGCGAGGCTGCCTCTGAAATACTGGGTGAATTGTGGCTTTATCACTTCACCCCCTGAGTGGGTCAGGAAAGGAAACATTAGCAGTGGCACAATGGGTATTGCACTACATTTAAAACACCTGATTACCACTCTGCAAAACACGCTGCTAAAATGCATAAAAGCACTTGGACTTGTGCTATATAAAAGCTTCTGTACTGTATTGTAAAAGACTAGAATTAGACGTTGGTTCTCTCTATGATTAAGTAATCGGTCAGTGTGGCAAATTGTCCTTGTTGCCATTCAGCCCTGCCATGCAGAAAATTGTCATTTTTCGATGCTGTAGTATAAGTGCCTTAGATTTTTCTATTTTTTTCTTGACACATGCTATCAATTAAATGTTTATACATCAGCAGCAAATTAAATTGATCAAAATAAATTCTGAAAAACAAAAAGGTTACATTTTCTTTTGATCTTTCCACATGGCATTTCTTGAAAAATGCCTATGCTTCAAAATGTCACTTTTTATTCTGTTTTTTTTGGGGGGAGTTTCTTAGCAACCATTTGCAATTTGCAGATGATAGACAGATTTGATATGTTTGTAACATACAATTTTGTTTCTCCAGAAATGAGAATTAAAAATGATGCAGAATAAAAAAAAAGAGAGAGAATCATGATTTGACATGTTTAAAAATCACAAAAAAGTGTACAGTTGGTTCTGGTTGACATTTCAGGACCTGCTTTACATGTCTCCAGCAGTCTATATATAGCTATGGGTTTTACAGTCTATAAGTTATTGATGTTCTTTCCAACAGCCTGTTGACTCATTATAACAAGGGCAAAAGTGTTAAGTAATAAAAATCAGGTTAAAGACAAAAGAAAATATTTTAATTATCTATAGGCTTATAGCAGAGGATATTCAGCATATTTTTAATGGTGTAGGCCTAATGTAGACTTGATTAATGTTAATTAAAACCAAGAAAGATATCTAGCACACACATCAGTTATGTTTTACTAATATTGGTTTTACTATTATTTTCAACAATGTTTCTGTAACCATGGATATTCATTAACTCTTCTCTCATCTCAAGACATGGCTCAGATGCAACTGTTGGAGGCAGGGTGTGAAATGGGTACATCACAGCTTGAAGTGACAATCCTAAAGGTCTTGTACTGCACAATCACCTACATTTACATGAGTAGTTTCCAAGTCTTATTAAAAACTTCATATTACTTATTTCATCTGCAGTCTTTCCCAGGTTAGAATTCAAGTCAGGTTAAACCCTGTTCAGTTCTGGGCTCACAAAATAAACTTCTGCAAAACAAGCTTACCTTGCCAGCATGCGCCGACTGTGAGCTGCATGTCAATTTGAGAGGGGTGTATCGGCCAGTCGTCAGTCACCAGGTATGGTTCGTAGGTCACCCCGTCAACGTACAAGGTCACAACGGGAAACTCCACGTTTATCACGTAGTAGTGCCATTCTTTGTCGCAAATCTGGAGGTTAAAAATAAAAGCTGCAGTTATTTTTGCGTGCATATGCTCCAGTGTGCCTTGAACAAAAACCTGTGAAAATGGCAATTATTTTTTAAAAGGCATCAGGCCGAGAATGCTTTGTGACAATGCTGTACAGATACAACATTTCTTTATAGAGAGCCAACCTAAGCTACGCTTCTGAATAATCTTGTTAAACTGACGTTCACCCTCTTCCTGACTTCGTCATGCTACTTTAATTGCCCCCATTGGAAACAGTGGTTGGAATGACCCTGTTTCAAGAAGAACCCGCTAAATGGAGTTCTAATGTTGTTCCCATTATCAGAGCAGATGTGCAGCAGATCCAAAATAAGCGGCAAGCATGGAATAGTGTATTTAAACATTTCCATTGCTTTATTTAAGTGACTCCTCAGGGGGGAAATAAATAAATGTCTGTGAAGTTACACATAAGTACCAGTCTTCATCTGTACATCAATATATAATTGGTGTCTAAGAATACCCAAGGCACACTGATATTTCATAATTTGATAATTGGTTTAATTTACAGTCAGGCTGTGGTGACAGTAAATTGTATACATTATGCAATACAGTTTACTGTGTAAGGACCCTTTACTGTAATTCAGAGAGTATTGTTCAATATGGACCGTCATGCACACTTGTATAAGAGGTCCACATATTTACCTAATAATGGCACAGTACCTGGAAGGTTAGGAATATTTGTATAAAACACAGTTTTTCGGATTGTAGCACAACGCAATCTGAAACGTCTACAGGAAGCTAGATGTGTATAATAATGGTTTGGTGAAGGCTGGTGCAGATGGGTGAACGAACGGACAAGATCAGTGCATAAGGGACCCTATTTTTTAATGAGGACCCTAAAAACAGTCCTTCGCAAAACATTTCTTACAACATTTTCTGAATAGACCCCAAGACTACACATTTGAGTCACGTTATTGCATTTGTTTAAACGTCTTTATGTGCAAGCACCTTTGTCTTGGCTCCTAGATCCAGATTCTAAAATGTCTCCTACTTGTGATCAAGGGGATGTATTGGCCTCACAGCAGCGGGCTCCCCATCTGGATCTTTCAACCTCTGCTAATATACTCTGCTCCTAAACTTACTCTTCAACTCATTGGGGGATTACATCAGCTTCACTTACTCTAGAATACCACATTTAAACAGGTGCCAGTCCCAATGAGTCCAATTAGACAAGCATATCCAAGACAAATGCATCATAAATGCAAGAGCAGTAGAGCTCATGTGGATACCCTTTACTGTACAGTCTATCGTCACATTAGATTCACTGATGAGAAATCAAAAAGGGTTTGGCCAATCATCTGGACAAACATTAATCTGCCAGACAGCTACCAGAGACAGAAATCTCTAAGAGTTATCTAACCCCTTCTGTTTTATCCATACAATTATTTCTATTTCTGAACTATTCCATGCAATAATGTTAAGTGACTTCATCTAACTAATTGAGATGTCTGAACTGTTTGAAATTGACGCTGAAATGTTTGGCAAGCTAAATAAATCCAAAGGGTTCACACACTGCAGCAGTAGCAGCAGCTTCCCCTGTCTCACTTGAGGTGCATATTTCACACAGCGCACACATCTAACAAGGAGTAAGTGTTTTTCCCTTTCTTTGTTCTGCTACACATTGTTTTATATCATGGTGTGAACCATGTTGCACACAACACCATGCACTGCGTTTCAAGTAATTCTAAAAGAAAGTTCTGTGACAAACGTTTGTCTTTTATTATTACTACAGTGCATATTCTACCAAGGAGTGTTTTATACCGCAGTAGACAGTAATAACTCAGACTGAGTTAGTGCTAGCATAAACAGCACCCCTCAGTGGTGATTTCCTCATAGTCCAGTGAATGTATTCCCAAAACCCTTATCCTATACAGCAAAAACCCTTCCAAAGTTATTGCTGTCCATAGTGGCCATGAAACTGTATGTGAATCCTGTATGTTCAGTGTTCACGCTGACAGCAACTGTGTTATGTCAGGGTTCTCAATGGACTGTGAAGGAAGCAAAGTTAATAGGACCAACCATTCGCTGGTGGCAGGAAGTGAAGGTGAGCTCATTCACTATAAGCCTATAGTCTGATTTTACCAGACACACCTGGTTTGAGATTATTCTAAAACACCAAGACACGACTTTCATCCCTGACTTGTATTCTGAAACATCCATTCAAGTCTCATCTGCCAGGGTTTCATAGTAGGCGGTGTTAATCAGACACCGCACACATTACTGATGTTTCACAAGGAGTGGACCTTTCTGGTGAACAGGTTTTGATTAACAGTAATTGTATCTCTCCAGAAGAAAAAAAAAATAACTAATTTATTTGTAACCACTGGGGAATAAAGAGTAGGCAGGCACATCAGAAGATAAGAATAAGCAAAACAGATCATAAAAGTAGCCTATTCAATTATTTTGAATTCATTGACAGATTCATACCCAGGTTGCATTACACTGCTGTGCCAGTCTGGTTGCCAAAATACATCTAAAGAGCCCCTGGTGATTAAGAGAAGGTTTTGGAAGTACCAGTTAGCTTAATGACTGGAGTTAATTGTAAAGGGTGGAGTGGTGGAAATTCAAACAGCCCACTAATCCAGCTACCTGCAACCATTGTTTTAGCATTTTAAAGTGTCAGATGATCCTCTTTTATTTTTTTAGAAGCCTGGACAGGCTCTCCACTTTCTGCTACCTTGAGTGCTCCTGCTCCCTGCTCTAAATGGCAGGCTCAGTCAGCCCTGGAGACATTTTGCTTTGATTCAGGGCTGGAAGGCACCAGCGTTAACTGCACTGCCATGTTATCTGGATCAAATAAGAGCTGCTGCTGTGACGACACAGGGGAGTGTTACATTAACACAATTAAAATGCATGTTGACGGAATTGTTATTTGCGCGATTATATTAAATGAAATGGTCTTTTTTTGTTGTTTTCAGGATACTATCAGTGCCAGACAGCTGTCCTTTTCACACAATCCTTTTGGACCCTTGACATTTAACAGCACAGGCTTCCAGGCTTCACTGTACTTCAAAGGACCTTTATCTCCCAGAGGTATTGTGTCCGTATTAAAACACTATATCTAGAATCTTTCTTTATTCACTGTTTTCTGTTTACTGGCACACAAGTAACTGGCACCTTTTGAGCTGAAATCTTAAAAGCAATAGACCTGGCACGGGACTTATGCAATTACTTCAAAGGAAATATGGTAACACTTTACATTAGTGTCTCTAGTGCATTTAATTCGTAAATGCATGTGTACTTGCACATATTACAATGTGCAAGTACACTTACATATTATGCATAGTTACAATGTACTTAATCTTTTTGCACATTATAACCCAAATCCTAACCCTTTTCTAATACAATTGTGTACTTGCATATATCGTACAAAAAGTACATTGTAACTATGTGTAATAACTGTTGTAGCAGAAAACATCTGTCTATGTATAGTATTGTGTATCAGAACAGAGAACAACACCAATTCTGGCATTTGCAAACTGATTCTATGTGAAAGAAGAGATTGATGAGCCCCGTACAGAGGTGACTTGAAGGTGCAAAAAGGTGTCCTGTGTGGAATAGAAATGCCTCTCTCCTTCAAGAACAGGAAAAAGAAAGAGGTATAATTGCAGGTGTTGTCGAAACCACTTTTTTGTTAACCCCAGATTATTTCTGGACTGCACTATTATGCTGGCATGCTCATTTTCAAAGAGGGCATGTACTCAGAGCAGGGACATGGGGGTCAGCACCCTCACCTTGTATGGAAAGTGCTGTGGGATTTTTAAGCATCTCGAGGTCAAATTACTGTGCTTTGCTATTAGTAGGTGGAGTACATTCAATTCATCAGCAAGCCAAGATCAAATCTTTGATCCTCTCTCCATACATGACTGCACTGTTGATGGATTAACTCTTCAGTGTATATACAGGGAGGTTAGAATCAAAGTGCACTGTCTTCATTTTGTTTCTGTAGTGGTAATGTAATAATGTTTTTATGCATCACAGGGATACTTGTCTTGAATAGATAAACAAAAGGCTGTGTGGTTTTACCCAGCACTTGTATAGTCGGAACGCGCCTGAACATTGTTCCAGTACTTTTTTCTACAGACAGAACCTTTAGTAATTTGTTATGAAAATGCTTATATGGTGCCAGACCGGTTTCGGTGCAATTTCGGTGCACCAATGAAGCAATCTATTTTCCGTAGGGACATCAAATTAGTCTTTCCATTGAATAGACACTAGGAACAAAGAAATCGATGTCCGGTTCCCTACATACCAGTTTTGGGATGGCACTCTGAATCGGAGTCTTTGATAACCAGCACGCATTTTAAATGTTTGCAGAGTCGCACACGACACATCTCCCGAACAATTGTCTGATTCAGTCAGTTGTTCTTGTGATGCAATGAAGAGAACATCAGGGACTTCTACTACAAACTACAGTACTACTTTAAGAAGGCCACATTTTTTTTTTTTGTTTGTTTTGTTAAATGCTGATGAATAAGAGCAAAAGTGCATCCTACGACTGTGGCCATAAACACAGATTTAAAGCTGCCTTGTGTATCAGCCACAGAGACCTGTGGATTGGAATGAATGCCTGCCTTTGCTTTTTACATGTAATTATATATATATATATATAAAGCTACACATTTATTTAAAATTAAAATAAAACACTGGTAAGTAAACAATGTATTATCTGCTTTGCTTGTTTTTTTCTCACAACTTACATTGCCAGAAGCACAATTTTTTTTTTTTTTTTTTTTTTTGCCGATGAGACCAAATGCGGTAGGTCCAGGAAAAAAAAAAAAAAAAAAATCAGAATGTAGTGTAAGATAAAATTTTCCAGAACTCTCGGCAGATAGTCTTTAAGAATGAATGCAATAAGAAAAACAATTCTAATTGTATTGATACAGTTCTTAAATTGGCAACAAATAAAAAATAACTGAGCGTTTATGTGATTCGTAATTTTATTGGATGCAGACGATGTGATATACAAATACTATACAGGGCATTGTGGTGATTGAAGTTCTGCACTGGTGATGACCTCATAATTGAAAGGAACAGAAAAAAAAAACATGTATTATAAAATATCTACAAAAATAACTAACATTTACCTGGTAGATGCTTTCAAAACCAGTCAAATTTGGCTGGAAAACCTGGCAGCAGTGATCAAGGGGGAGAAGTCACATGTGAGACGCATGCATTGCCTATTAAATGTTACCTGAAGTTCAATGTACAAATAAAACGTGAATTTGTATAATTTGTTTTAGAAAAATCAATATATGAATTGCCATTCCGGTACTTTAAGATTTAGGACTACACCACTGCTACCCAGCCACATGCTCACATGGATAATTGTAGTTAATGATGCAGTTATCACAGCAGGTATACAACACAACCAATACACAATGCAATGTCACCTTGTTGTACCGCAAACATAAACACATAGAGATACAGTACTGTAGAGTCCTCTGAGATATGCACAAAACACCAAACAGAGAGCTCAAATCTACATGGCTTAAACACCCTAGATGCATTGCACATTTTGAGGGCACTGGTGTACTTTATTGGAAAAAAAAAATAAAAAATTCATATGAGACTGTTTAAATGCACCCAGGTGTAAACATATCTAAAGAGATTATGGTGAAATTCAGTGACTCGCTGTCTTTCTGTAGTGAAACAGACACACAGCACAACCCCCACCCACACACCTTTATTTTTTTACATGACCTCAGAGAGAAATGCAGGAGTAAGATACTTTGTGTCCAATATGCTTGAAGGTGACTATAAATTATCGCATAGCAACGTCCCTAATTAGTGCAGCAGTTATAAGCATATCCCTTGGGGAGAAAAGTCAACAGCAAAATGACCCTGCACTGCCTCCCAATTCTGTGCTCTTAATTTAGAGTGGCTCAGACTGCAGATTCTAACAGAATATAAATAACCTCAATGAAGAGAAGGACCCTAATGCTTTGTCTGAACAACGACCAGGTGGCTGTGGCTAAGCCCTCTAAAGCAACACAGCCCATGCTAAAATCAGTGAAGGGAAGAGTGATATTTCATTCTCAAATTCTCTACTGTCTATATAACAGTCTGAATTTTCGCCAGCAACAGAAGCTGTTCACTATCAATAAGCTTAAACCTTGGAATGCTTGCTTCCTCTCCCTCTCCCTCTCACCATTTTCTTTGGGGATGGTTTTCTTAGATTAATATAATGAAACATGTAATAAATGAGTTTGCTCTGCTCATTCTCCAGGCCTTTGCACAAACCTCCTTTGAATAAATTGTTCTAATGAATTTGATCCCTGTAGAAAATCAAGTTCACTTAATTGGATTCAATAAATATTTTCATTTTCAGACAAGTGAGTATCAACTCCAGGCTCTCTTGAGGTATTGTTCCTGCAAGTCTCGCCGAAGGCAGGTCAACACTGGCTTCTCATTTGCAATGTGGTTAAATGCCCGTGTTTGTTTTCAATGACAAATCCAAATGGGGGAGGCTCATTTCAGTTTAACTTTTCATCCAAGAAGTGGAATTTCTTTCTTTTTTTTTTTAAAGCTGTCACTTAAAAAGGCAGCCGTCGGGAGCTGACTGAAGCGCCCCTGCTCTCTGTGCGAGAAAACACGTGTAATTGAAAGAAGGACAAGCGAGAAAAGATAGAACGCAACACGCAAACCATTTACCAACTGTGGCAACAAATCATTCATTCAGTTTATTAAGGCAATTGAAGCTAATGCGACTCTTTTTCTGGGCTTGCTCAAGGCCATTATTTAATTCCTCAGCTGGAAGCACAAGACACACTCACTTTTGCATTCGTAAATGAATAATGCTTAGTCTGCAAATGATTTAAGTGGCAGCCGACACTGTTGTAAACTACTGCATGTCTCCAGAGAGGGTCCCCAACTATAAACCCAGAAACACTGAGAAATATTAGTCTTGCTTTACACGCAATGCTTGCGGCTGAGAGGTCCTGGTTGTCTGTTTTGATTGATGCTGTGCTTATTATGATACATGCAGGGTGAACGCTGTTCATTTTTATGACATACACTGTTTTGAATGAAAGGCTGCTGCTTTGGTCTCTCATTCGTTATGCAGCTAAAATGAAATGCGATTCACGAAATGCATATGTTTTTTACACGACAGAAAAAGGAAAGAGTTATTTTAAATAACCTGAGATTCTCAATCATCTGCTCTCAGTTGCATCTTCCTGCAGCACAGTAAACTGCTATTTTTATCAAAGCTCCTTTGTATTCTGATTGCCATCTCCCATTACTCGTGAAGACTTAACGCTGAATGCCACTCCATGTGTCTTCCAGGATTATGACTAAAAGCAGTAGAAGAATGGGAGGATAAGATGCACCAAGTGCAAGAAATTACATTTACGCTACATCTGTCATCACGCACAATCACAGCAGAGGACAAACCTCATTTATTATCAGGAAAGAAAGCAATTGTTTTGGGCAGTCAACTATCAAAATGAATTTATAGCATGTCCAGATTAGGGAAGAGTAATCTAGTCGATAACTCCATAACTCCTAGCTATGATTTAGCTACAGCACGTGAAAACGTGCAGCACAGCATCCGGATATCACTGTACTATCTTCCTACTTTAATACGTTGTGTTTATCTACAGTACTTCACATGTTTTTATTTCAACTGCACTTTTCTTTAGCGGTTTATCAAAATCAAATTGGATGCATTTACACTTTATGTACTTAAAATGTTCTGTCACACATACTGTGTTACGGGTTAGACAGTATTAGTAACTGTAACCCTATAGGCTCAGCATGGTAGTGTTTAGTGGCGCGTGTATTTACACATGTTGTAACATACTGGAGCTCTGTTCTAGTTAATTAAATGAAGTTTGATATTCATTAATCGCTGGGTGGTAGCTTCTTTACCGGAAGCCTAGAAAAGTTTAACAAATACAAAGTGTTTATTAATGTATCAAGCCATACCTCAGTATTGCAAATAGAGGCACATTGAAACCAAACTAAGTCCCATTAATACATGGTAATTACATTGCAAGTACATGTGTAGTTGACTTATTATGCAGATGTTACCACTTAATTACAGTGAATCATCATACAATTGTTTCCCAATGACTGTAGAACTTCAATTAATGACTGAAATGTATTAAATAATACAAGACATTAAAAGCATTCAAATTTGTATCCCAGCAACAATTACCACACCAACATTTATAAAACCTTGCACCAAACACCTCATCAGCCTGAACTAGGCCTGATTTCAAATCATGTGTCATTTTTAACATCTTGTCAGACAAGTCTCTACCATCTGTTAAGTAAAGGCAAGCTGTGTTTCAGTAACACAGAGAACTAATGAATTACCAGACTAAAAACTGAAAAAGAAAATGACTCATCATTTAACACATTCCGTTTCCTGAGAGGTTACTGCATCTTTAAACAAAGAAAATAAACCTTATTACACTTACAAATGTGGTGGTTTAGCATTTTCACATGAACATTTTAGTGTACTTCAATGGTGGACTGTAGATTACAGGGCATATATAACCAAATAATTACATTGTAGCAACTGAGCAACTACTTATGGGAATATGTTTGCAATGACATTACATTGGTAGTTACCCAGTTATAACAATGTAATTACAGTGTAGGTCTATTCATGCACTGTAATCTTAAGTGTTACCACAAAATGTCATTTAGAAAAAGCAAAACATGTAGTATAAACTGCATTGTAGTATTACTGCACTGTATCCTTGAAGTACAGCATACCATATCTCCTCATGGTGCTATGGGCTATGTAAGAAGCTAATAGGCCAGGATAGAGGTAATATGTCAGGTTTGGAGATTCAGAGGTTAAGCTAAGAGCCTGCGGGGGAGCTGTGAACGTCATCTTGCACACAAGTCAGATAGAGTCCTCGTCAAGCAGCACAATCAGGGGAACGATCCACAGGACCCTGCTACCTGACAAACACAATAACTTTGATTCATCAGCACTGTTTCGGTTGGCTCTGTCATTATTGATGGATGTCAATAGGATTCATGCAGACCATTCAAATAGCTTGATTATCATGCACAGGACACAGGGAAAATCCACAGGGTGCCAAGGTGCCACGGACTGCTGTTCACATACAGTATAAGGAAACACAGACTTGCATATACTTGATGTCAGTATAAAATAAAAAAGGCCCATACTGGTACTGATAATACTGTACATATTCATACAGACCATTTAACAAGAAGCAACTCAAATCTCCTTTACAGATTTGCCTGTTTCAATCAGTGCACAATCTATTTTTATACTCTCCTATTTTGTGCAAATTACAGGTATATCGATTGGCTACAGGATTTCTTAGAAGAATGGAAGAATGGCAAAATGAACGCGAAACAGGGAAAATGTATGTTGCGGTGCTACAAAAGCTGTAAATCATTTACAATCACAATGAATTGAATAGTTTATAACCTTGAGTGTTTTGACTTTTGGACCATTTACCAGATCAATGGGTCACAATGAAAGACATGCTTGTGACAAACTGTGTTAGAGTTACAGACAACAAGCCACAGAGGTTTTTATTATTATTATTTATTTTATTATATACTACATGGAGTCTCATTTTGATTCAGCAGTTTCTATACGCTTTCTATGTGGTAAAATAGACTGCCTTCAACCAGAGACTCATTAAACTGCACCTAATTTAAAACCAACAGATAAATAGCCTTTACTTGTCACACCTGTGCTGGCAAGTTGCTGAGATCTAAAAGGTGTGCTGAACTTCAACTAAACACCAGCCCGCAGTCTGTTACTGTAGGAGGAAACAAAGCTTGCAATTTCAATATCTCCAAAACTGATTCCTTAATTATTGTGTGGTAGGATTGCACTAGGCACAGTGATGTGGATTTTCTCATTTGGTTGATTGCATGCTGCAGTAGGAGGGAGAATTCAGGGTTGGGAAGATGTTCATGCATGCCCTCGATCTAAATTAGGCGAGTGCATTTAATGACTGTCAGGGCTGACTACACTGTACACAACTCCCCTAGGCTAGAAGGCTTGTTAAAACAATCAGGCCTGTATTGTTTTACATAGATCACCGGTAATAAATACAAAGCCTGTTTAGCAATATTCTTAAGACTAGGTCTATATAAGGGGCATCCATGATCCTAATATATACTATAATGGGTTACCTAGCCATGTTGTTGATGCTTAAATCATTGGGATCTTTTCTGACCTGGCAAAGTTTTGAGATAAATTAGCTACTAGGAACCAATGGAGCATTATGTACTTATATGCTACTGAAGCTAATAATAATAATAATAATAATAATAATAATAATAATAATAATAATAAAAAATGAAATGATTGTATTTAAAGTATATTGTTTTTTTATTGTTAGTTCTCATGTAGTGAAAAAATTAAGCTGACAAATGGTTTTTGATTAAAAAACACTTTATATAGAAGAAAGGTATACCTCCAAAACTTCACTTCAATGTTTGATATTTATACCTTTGTAAACAATTGTTGACTCCACTCCCATTTGTCTTACTTCTGTCAAATGATAGGGGTTTCCACTCTATCACTGCACAAAAAGGGGGGGGGGGGGGGGTTGCGCTCTGTCCATGACACTTTGCATACCATGTTGTACATAGCAGGGCGCATCCATCTTGTTTTTCAGTTTCCCTCCCCCATCTCACACTATCTCTGCTAATCTCCTGCCTTTTGGCATTTAGCTCAGACACCCATCTGTGACTTTGAGTCGTGTTAGGCTGTGCAAAACTGCACATAGCTGGTTTTGCCGATGGGAAATGAAAGAACACTAAACGTACACAATATCGTATAGAAACGTAATATAAAAGGTTATTAAAGCAACTGAATTTGTAAGCACATTAAAACGACTATAAAAACACATTCACACACAATTTAAACATAATGATTAAAAAATCAATGTAAAACTTATAATTAATAACATAATTAATACCTCATGCAGAAAGCTACACTTAGTTAAAATAGCTGTAATGACCCGTTATTTGTATGTAATTTTTTGTTGTTCACTGTCGGGTTGGGATCCCTTAGTTTCAGGCAGGCTCGTAAGTTTTGAAATTCCAGGATGTGATGTCAGAGTGTCATTGTTCTGAAATAACCGCACATTTCTGAGTGTGCTACACCCAGCTAAAGGGTGAGAATTCTGAAAACATGAAAAATCCTGAAACATTTCACTCAGATACAAGGACCAAGCAGTGACACCCACTAAAATGCAGTGAGGTTGTCAATATACTACCTGAATGCTGGAACATTTCAGTCAAACGACTTTTTGTACATTAATAAAAAGCCGCGAAAAAAAAAAAAATCTCTGTATGATACCACAGTCACGCAATGAAACACAGTACATCACAGAATCACTGCTGAATATGATGGTTTCAGTATCTTTTAATACAGGTGTGCAGGTACACTCAGAAAGGTCTTGCATTAACAGATGAAGCATTAAAAAAGGGCTTAATATTAACTAGAGATTTGTCTTTTAAAAGCTTGTCCCTGTGGCATAAAGTAGTGACCACTGCAGAACCTCTTTAATATAGCACACATACTTATCATGAAGCAGTACATCACCATGACCACCATGACCTCCAGTGAATGCACTTTAAAAATGAACCAAACACCCTCCGATTCTGATACCCTCAATAGCTTGTGACAAGAAGGTCCCAACCAAGCTTCGTCTTACATTAATACTCACTTCTCTAGGTACTGTATATATAAAAAGGTAAGCATGACATACGGACAGACAAACATTTAACCCCAGATTCCTATGCACTGTGCTATTCTGACAGACATTTAAGCCCAGATTCCTATGCACTGTGCTAGTCTGACAGACATTTAAGCCCAGATTCCTATGCACTGTGCAATTTAGAACGTCTCAAGCAGGTTACATCACAATTGGATAAGTGTATGGAAAACTTAAGTATGTACCAGCAGCGAGGCCTCTCCACTGTACCCATGCTGTCAGGGATATGCATATTCAGAGGGGGATAAGAACATGCTGGCTAGTTTCAACGCAGAATAACCATATGCATGTGACTTGTTGAAAATCAATGGTATTATTCTGAAATGACAACATTTAGGACAAGAATTTGTCAAATGTTTATGATTTACATACATGCTGAACTCCACTATTTAGTCAAATTTAGGCCAGATAATATATTTTTACAAAAATGACCTGTTATATTGTACTCGTGCAAATATTTATTGAACTCTTTACCACTCAGACCATTGACTTCGGGGCGCCGCCACCCCGGTGGTTATGCACATATTACTCAGGCACCTACCTGGCTTGTTTAAAAGTACAGACTAGGGGCTTTCCAATGACATATTCAGTGTGTGTATGCGGTACTCCTAGCTGGAAATACGATCGCCTGAAGTTAAGCCACTCATCATGTGACAGAGTTCACAGCTTAGGTTGCGTTTAAACATTAATACATAAAAAAAAACATTAATAAATGTTTTTTTAAAAAAGAAAAAACATTAATAAATAAACGTTAAAGTCACTGACGCACTTTAAACTGAAATCCAATTTGCAGCCCGTCCACGATTCGGTGATGCAGTGGAGTAGAGAATTAACTCTGACTCTCAGAAGACCACTTTCATTCTGGCCCCTGATCTTAGCAGCTTCAGACTGCACACGGTGTTGAAGTTAAATATGGGTACTCTCAACAACCTGCCAAGCAGGGTTGGCATTCTCTCTCTTTGGGCATATGTGAGCCCTGCAGAGTACTGCAGCTGCCGATAATGACAAGTGGCATACAACCCTCAAAGCCAACTTGAGCAGCCATCCTGTTTTCTTGCATCCAATTACTACAATTGCAATTTAAGGACCCTGTCAAAAAGCTCAATTTTGGAACGTAAAAAATGTGAGGTTAATTCTTTGGTTTATGTGTAAGATGTGATGTGCTGCATGCAAGATTAAGTTTGAAAGATGAACAGAAAGATGCCATGTTATGAATGTGAGGATTCTATTAAATGTTTCAATACCAGGGGCCTGTCCTACTAGACTGAACTGCGGTGTAAAAGGCAAGGAGCCTATACAGTGAATACCTGAAACTTTCCCCTCTAAACTTTAATGAGCAGCAGCTGGTGTGAAGCAATAGCACAAATGAAAAGAGGATAAGAAAAATCAGTAAAGGCAAATGAAATCTGTCAGGTTTGAAGGTTGAGAGGTAGAATGGAATAGACTGGGTGAGCGTGGATGCTGAACTGGCAGTTTTGCTACCAGTATTGTTTATTCTTCCTACACTGGATTATCTTGACTCATCTATCTTATCTCTTACTGCCCTGTGTGGTGGGAGTTTTTCTAATTCTTATTTGGGGGTGTGTGTGGCAGGAGATATAGGAGAACACAGCCTCCAGCCTTCACACCATGGGGTTCAACAACAAGATAAACCTATAAATACAAGCTCCTTTAACGCCAATAAAACACTAAAAGGACGGTACCTTCTAGACGAGGGCAACAGACACAAGAGATGCCTTTCACTTTGTTCATGGTCCTCTTGCACTTTACATTATGCTAAAGGCATGCAATTACCTCTTCGAAATCTCTAGTACCAGTTAACTTGTAATTGCACTATTTAATAGCTCTAAGACACAGCTGACAGAATGGTCTCTAAAATAGAGCTGCCTTTCTGCTAAAGAGAGCCAGCGTTTCATTACTGCAGTTACACAGGGAAGAAAGTGTGAATTATTTACGTAATGCAAGTTTAGAGATCAAATTGTTCCTTATGTGCATTTGAAATGGCCTTTTAGCAGATGTACAATTATCCACATGTAGCTTTTACACCTTATAAAATTACAAACATCTATACAGCTCAAATGCTAACACAATAGCAGAAAGCAATTTGCACATCTTGGGCTGTATGCTCAAGTTTTCAGTGCTGTCACAATGCTTGGGTAGTGTATGGATTGCCTGAGGGAGATAAAAAATGATTTTACCGGTTTATTTTTGTTTATACTGACTTTGCAGGAAATACATGCTTGCAGCTCTAGTGCATTCACAGCTACTGTCAAACAATCAATTTTCATATCATCTACACACAGTGCCTAATAATAACATTTGAGGCTTGTTTGAAACCTCTGCTGGTGGTAAATACTGTACTGTACACTCAGCAGGGCCTGACAAATTAGGTAGCAGAAAACCTGTGAAGCAATCAAACTTTCAACAAGGACATCAGGGAGCTTTTTCATTTACAGGAAATGTTAAATAAATAAAGTACAGAATATACTGTACATCAACCTGGAGTTGTATAAAAACCCCAGAACTCCATTGCGCTATACTTTCGAATGCAATGAGAATATTTGGTCAATTGGTTTATGAAATCCAAATTTCGTGTTAAACAAATTCAAAAGGTTTCCATAAGGTCAGGTGTTTTAAAATCGGGATACATTCGATCCAATATCTTTAAAAATATGTAAACACAGCATGTGGATTTTGGAGACTACAGCATTTTAAAAAGAGACTCTATGATATTAATAAATAACGCATTTGTCCCCCTCCAATTCACCCCTAGTTTTAACGTCTAGTTTTTGCAAAATGACCATCAACAACTGTAAAGCACTCATGTGTACCAAGTCCTTGAAAGGTTTTGACTCGCCGTTTATCACTGACTAGTTTCAAACGTTTTGACTTGCCGTTTATCACTGACTAGTTTCAAAAGTTTTGACTCGCCGTTTATCACTGACTAGTTTCAAAAGTTTTGACTCGCCGTTTATCACTGACTAGTTTCAAACGTTTTGACTTGCCGTTTATCACTGACTAGTTTAAAAGGTTTTGACTTGCCGTTTATCACTGACTAGTTTCAAAAGTTTTGACTTGCCGTTTATCACTGACTAGTTTAAAAGGTTTCGACTTGCCGTTTATCACTGACTAGTTTCAAACGTTTTGACTTGCCGTTTATCACTGACTAGTTTCAAAAGTTTTGACTTGCCGTTTATCACTGACTAGTTTAAAAGGTTTTGACTTGCCGTTTATCACTGACTAGTTTAAAAGGTTTTGACTTGCCGTTTATCACTGACTAGTTTAAAAGGTTTCGACTTGCCGTTTATCACGGACTAGTTTCTTTCGGTAGGTCTACATAAAGAGAATCAAGACAAACATGAGTCTACTAAAGAGGCATTGAATCATTTTAACAAATATAGTTAAAGACTGGAGTATACATTTGGGAAAATGCTGCTTTCTGTTTGAAAATTACACATTGATTGAAACCTTTTGCTTTCTATTATCTGTTTCGCCAATATGGCTACCAGAAAACAACTTTGTAATATTGTCTTAAGTTACTGTTATTTCATTTAAAAAAAATGAATCCTTAAATACTGGAAAGGAGAGAGATGTGTAATGCTGTATATATTACAGCTGGAGAGGCTCTACAAGACAGATAAAGGGAAATTAAATTACTTCCTTAAAATGGTGGGTCCCATTTCTAAAAGAATTACAAAAATAGATATATCATATATATACTACTGTTGGCTTACTGCAGTGACTTAAAAACTATTCCTGTTGAAGCTATGAGTGCGTATTTAGATTTCTACATGTACGAATGTTAAAGTTATATATTTGAGAATGTGTTTTGTATTATGAGACTGCATGTATGTTATTTACACATTTTACACAACTGTTTATATAAAGAAGAAAGACCCTTTTTTTATAAATAGAACAGGAAATTCTATAAGTATTTCGTTTTATAGCAGCTGGCAGGGAAGCCCTACAGATTCCATTTAAGACTAGTGTGTCGCTCACATACAGTATTTATGCACGCTGTATGCAGTAAGTGATGCTGTGATCTACATTGAAAATCTCAATCCCAAAGGGATTAGAACATTAGAACACAAATCCCTTTTCCTAAAGGCCTCTGCCGCTTCATGCATGATCAGCTGCCGAGCTGCAAAAATGTGACTTTTCAAAGATGGAGGCTATGTTGAGAGCTCTTGAGCGTGAATTCATTATGCTGTCCACCTATAGATGTACACACTGATAGCATCATCCAATTACTCTTGTCTAGAAACCTCATTCTTTGCAGAGCCTCTTCAACGTCACTTCCATTGGTTTTAGAAGTCCCTTTAAACTTCTCCCACACTTACTGCATCTGTTGTTTTTAACACCCACTAAGGCAGGCCAATGCGTTAACCCTGCGTAGCGACAGTAAACACAACAGCGATTTTGTTTATGGCACACTGGTAATGATGCTGACATACTGTATGACTGTAAAAAATACTCATAGCCAGCCAGGAACCAGTAGCACTAAAGCTTAAATGAGTTATAAAACCAAACAAATGTTTCTATGAGACAAATGTTTTACTAATTTTAAATGTCCAGGTTTCTTTTCAGTGCTACTGCATATCTCAGAAGAAAATGACACACCACACATATAGATATCAATTAGAAACTGATTTTGGGTAATCAGCTATCGGAGCAAGGTGGTATGTGCCGTTTACTGACCTTAGACAAAACATTGCACATGTCTGTGACAACAGACTTCAAATGACATAGTTCATAAGACAACTGCACTTTACTGTGTCATTTCAGATCCAGTGTCTATCAGTAATGGACCTGCCGTTGGCCATTTGATCAATGTAGGTGAGGTGTGTGATGCATTAGACACTGAACATACTAGCATTTGTTATGGATTCTAAATGTATGAAGACATTTTGCAATCTATGTCAGTGTCCCCTAAAAGGAACTGATCCTTTATCCATCGTTCATGTAAACTCAATTTCCTTTTCTTCAGTGAATCGTTTTCAAAAGAAAGCAGTGACAAAACATACAAAACTCTGGCATTTGGCAGAGTGCTTTATAATAACTCTCTGAATACTACAAAACCATTAGGGACTTTTTAATAGGAGTTGATTAAAGCAAGGGCACCTGCAGAGCGATTTGCTGTAGAAAATCATGGATAGTTATAACTGTTCATTACCATGGAACACAGACTTGCACAGCGAAATACACTTTAAATGCAACATGTTGACAATTTCTTTTTAAAGAGCACTGCCAGTGTCCAGCTTTCTTGGCAGCTTGTTAATTTAAAGACTGTGTTGACATCCCAGAGGGTCGTTGTCGCCATGCCTTCAAATCTAAAAACAGTCAAGAGATTGGATTTTCCCAGTTAATTAAATTGAGGTTACAAACAAGGTGGACGGACGATATAAACCTTTTAAAAACCTTATGAGACTCAGACAACAGTATGGCCGGTTTCACAGACCTTGATTAGCACTAATCTTGGACGACTTAATGTTAATTTAGGTAAGGTAATCAACGATTAGAAACTATCTGAATGCGGGTATTGATAAACACAACATGAAAGACAGGGTGAGATGAGTTGCCAACATCTACGTACATTTTTTGTGGATATGTATAGCTACAATGTACTACAATGTGTATTTTTTTGCATGATATATCCATAACCCTAACCCTAACCATAACTCTAAATATAACCCAACCCCAAGTCTAAACCCAACCCTAACCATAAACCTAAACCTAACCCTAACCCTTTTCTGATACAATTGTGTACTTATACATATCGGGCAAACATATTTACACGGTTAGTACATTGTAACTATGCATAACAACATTGTAATTAATGAGCAAGTACACAAGTAATACACAGTAATTCGAGACACAATGTAAAGTGTAACCAAAAACGTTGTTCATTGCCAGCTCTAGCAAGACCAAGGTCTGACAAGGTTTACCTCTGGATTTCGTTCGCTATTGAACTGTGCACAAGAATTCTATGGTGTTGGATACAAACAAAGCTCTGCACCAACATATTTGCACCAGAGTTGCAATCAGTGTGACATCACAGTCAATTCAATTATGATAAAAAAAAAAAAAAGATTCAAATTCTTCTTTCATGTGTCTGTTATTGTTCCATCAGAGAGCATAGAGATCTATCAGTCACTGAAGTCGCAATAGGCTTACAGTGCTTTGTGCAGCTCTGGGAAACAACAACTAACTCTGGTTCCTTCTAGCCTGCCTGCAGGTTTCTAAAGCCAGACAAGAGAATGTCTGACACAGCGTTCTTATCTTAGGCTCTGTCAACCTCGACCACAGACAGTAAATGTGATAGGTTTACAGCTGTGTAGCAAATGTAGCTCCAGTCAACCCCAATTCCAGGGCTGTTTTCTTTTTCTATTTGTGTTTTTCGGGATTCCTGGTGCAATAAAAAAAAAGCTCTTTTGGCTGACAATAAAGGTGATCCTATCCACTCTGACTCACCTGTGCTTCCTCAGCTCAAAGTCTTGAGATTCTCAGCTTTCACAATATCACCTGACCTCGACCTCATGAGATGTTTCATTTTCTGTGATTTATGTTCTTATACTCTTATTAAAAAGTAAGGTGATCTGTGTTATAATCTTCTGAGGGGAGTTTTTATGAACACACACACACACACACACACACACACACACACACTGCATAGTACGTGCACAGTTCCCTCAACAACATTTACGATCCCTGTTAGCTGCACTGGTTGGCATTTGAACATGAATTGCATAAAGAGTGCCTACCTGTTCCAGTTTCCAGTGGTACTCAGCAGGACGGAATGTGTCAACCTGGTTGAAATCCCTACGCAGCAGAAACACCAGCCTGCAGTTATGCACGTAGAATGCGTAGTGGTGCCGATTCATCTCTTCAATCATGCAGGGGAGGAAATGGAAAAGATTAATGAGCTACAACCAAATGCATTTTTATGAAACAAACAAAAAAAAAAAGTTGGATAGCCTGAAGAAGAAGTACTGCACCAGCTTCATTCCATTTACTGGCTTTTATTTTATGCACCTGATTTACATTTCTAACGTTGCTAATTCATTATGGTTTCCCATAACCGCTCAGTAAAACATTCTAACTAAGTCTAACTAAGCACTGAGCAAAAGGCACTAGGTGCTTCTTACCAGTTTTATCTGAATTGCAGAGAAGGGTTTCTTTCTCAGCTCTGAGTCCTGGGCTGGGGCCATGCTTCATCCATGTGGCGATCGTGAATTGGTCGGTCAGATTCTTTGGCACCACTCTGTCAGGGATTTTCGCCGCCTGCCTGCCGTCGAATCTGAATATCAGGTCACTGTCCCGTCCGCTGTCTGTCAGGAGGGTGGCTGTCCAGTTTGTTGTGGCACTGGAAGCTGGGAGCAAGTCAGTACTTCCTGATGAGGCCCCTGTAACAAAATAAAAGGATACCCAACAAGTGAGGAATACATGATTTAGCCATCTGTAATGGTTTATAGATTTTGTACTGCACTGAGTCTCTGTACATCCTTTACAGCGATGACTGTACACACTGTGTAATTTCAGATCAGGGCGAAACAAATATATAGATTTATCTCTCAAGAAGTTTTAAAAGGATGTGTGTAATTGGAGGAGGAGATGACGCCTCGAACAGTGAAGACAAAATCTTCCATTTTATTTTTCATTGCTCTGTTTTCCTTTGGGATTTATTTTTGTTCCAATAAGATATCTGGTACCTGCCTTCTCTTTATGTAGCTCAGGAACCAGCAACTAAATCTGGTCCCCATAGTGGCATCTTCTAGCCTGCCAGCGTGTTTCCAAATCCAGACAAGAGAAAGTCTGACACAGAGTTCTGACGGGGAAATCAGTTTTCCAGGAAAAAAAAACATCATGCAATGGACCAGAATGAGAAAAGGTCGGAATTAAACTAAGACACAGTATTTTCATTTTAAAAGCTCAAACGAGAAGGCACTTAGAGCCAATCAATTCGATCTCAGCTTTGTTAAAATGGGTACCCGGGCGTAGAAATGAGTGTCTGTTTAAAGCAGTTATTGATCCATGAGTGGAATGATAATGGGTGGTGGAAGCTATTTCTTTTTGACCCAATTACTGTAAAAGATATTTTTATGGACTCCTCATTCATGGTGTTCAGTGCGCGGCACACAATTATTAATATCATTAAAACATCTCAAATCTTTTCACTTACTGAATGCGAAAAAAAAAAAATCGAAAAGCCATCACCTTTTTCATATAATATATTCTGTCAGTAATGTCTCTCAGTGTTCTTCTAAATTCATATTAGTTTAAAAACCAATCACAATCTTTTTTTTTGAAATTATTATTATTATTATTATTATTTTGAGGCCAGCTTGTGCCGAGTCATGTATGGCCAAGAATTAATTTAAGGTGGGTGCACAGGAACTGAATTACTGCAGAGTACTGCAGCACTGTTCTACTGGTTCATAGCTTCTGCCTCTGTCTCTACAATAGAAAGTGAGAAATGACTTGTCAGACTTATAAGAACAGATAATCCAATGAACTTTTATTATTGAAGATGGAATAGGAATTTGTCCATGACTGTTGATGTATATTAGACTGCAAATGCAACAGCAGCAGGATCAGCTAATTAGGCCAACTAAAACCCAATGGATTGGCATGGCAGGCTGTTGTGGAATATTAAGCTGTTGGCCATACTGTCTCTATAAGAGTTTAATAGGCCAGTAGAAACCACATTTAGTTCTTATTCTGTAAAATCTGCCTATGCTAAGACAGTTTAATTTAGAGGTGAATTCAAATCTAACCATTGCTCAGCAGGGATTGTAATCCATGGCTTAGTTTTAAAGGGTAGTTTTAGAACTGAATCCAATTAACACAACCCCCCTTTGTAAAAATGCATTTATTCTCCTATATGCCTCTGCTAATGAAATTAACAGAAGTGCCTACCGCACAGTTTCTGTAAAGATTTCTCGGAGTATGTCTCCCGGTCACACCCTTTCCCGATGTGGTTCGTCTGCAGCTCCACGGTGACCCGGATAGCTGAGACAGGCCCATCACACGTCTCGAGGTGCATTGTGGGAAATAACGGTTTGCTGCCAGTGCCAGGCTCATACTCAACCCGCTTGTTCCAGCCTGCAAAGCAAATGAACTGTGTCAAATATGTCATAATATACTGTACAATATAACGAGTTAGGTTCTCTATGTGACATATGAACTGAGTCAAATTCTCAAAATTTGAGTAACATTATTAAACACAATACTTATTCCTGAAGTAAAAATAACCAAATCTTCAAAACTTTGGAGGACAATATATTTGTATTAATGTTGCTAGCATTTAATGTTGCAATAAAACTGGATACGTTAACATGCCCCTTGTGTAGATATCACATCCTTATATACGTTTGTATTTTTGGTCGGATTATTAGCTACAACAGGTAAAGATAAGAAATCTACAGTAAATTTAACTGATGAGATCTGCACCATGGCTCCAGAGAAAACCCCAGGACCTTGTTCCAACCAGAGCCACAGCTCCATCATTGAACACAGTGAACGAGTGCGTGGAACGATGCTCCGGGCTGCTCAATTAAATAATTAAACATCCTGTTGGAACTCAGGTCCTGGTTTGGAATGGATGTAAAGAGCCACAAGTAAAGTACCACTAGACTCTGGAGTGTCCTGTAGAGCCCCATGGTTATGAAGCTAGTGTTTTCAGATCTGCTGCAAATACAACCCTATTTTTAAAAAAGCAGCTGCTTATCAACACTCTCCATAGAAGGAATGCTTACATTTTCCAGTGTATTACAGCTTTGGGAGGATTTTGAATTTTTTATTATTATTATTATTATTATTATTATTATTATTATTATTATTATTATTATTATTATTATTATTATTATTATTATTATTATTATTATTATTTTTCATCATCATCATTCTCTGGGCTCTGAAAGCTCAGTGATAACTGGTTTAAAATGATCAGTTTTTGTCATAAGTCTCCATCACGCTCTGTGATGAGTGAGTCTAATTAGCTCTAGACACTTAAATCAAACACATGCACCTGTGCAACTGTCCTGGTTTCATGGATATTGCCTGCAAATGCCACAGTGTTTTAGGCCCTTGCATTGTTTCAATGGCACACTAGGAGAAAATTAAACTAAAATAAACTTTTACTAAGTTTAGCTTTAACACTGATTAGCTTTGCAAATTCCTTTTGAAAAGAAAACTAGTGCAGTGGGTAACTGGTTCCCATTATGAATTCAACTTGAAGAAAATATGTGAGGAATAAATTAAATTAGTTTTGTATGTAGAAATCACGTTTTTTCTAAGAAAAAGAAAATTAACCATTTTTTTGGATAGTATTGGAGTACTTAGCTGGTGATCCCTACTATATACACTACAACAGGGGTGGCCAAAGACGGTCCTTCCAGCCCTGGTCTTTGTTTAATTTAACCAATTAAACCTGGTATCCAGACCCTGAAGTAGTTCATTATCTCATTTTACCTGTTAAACCTCCAGGACCGTGATTGGACACCCCTTCACTACAATTACCTTATCGTAATCCCAAATTGTAAAATTGATTTTTCAATTGAATATTATTTTTCACAGAAAAAAACAAAAGCTATGAGCTGAAAACATCCAGCTTTTGTAGACATTCCGAGAGTGACAGAGGCAGTTCAAATCAGGACGTTTTAATCAGGTTTAAAAATCGACCAAAGAAAATAAATCATTTCGTTATACTTAAGGTTCAGTTTTGTCAGAGACAATTATCTGTCACAATGCATGATGTATCTGAACGAGTCAAACGTTATTCAATATGAACGATCAGTGCTGGTCACAAAGGGAGCACACATATCCTCCAAATCGTTTATCTTTCCCAGCTGTACAATTGGAAGCAAGACAATAATATGCAGGGCCTCCGTTCACCTGTTACTGCAGTGGTCTACTGTGTATCTGGAGACAAGCTTGGGCTCGCGCAATACAACCGACACCATTTCTGCTGCTTGGTATCTGGTATTTGATTTTGCATACATGAATTGAATTACATTTGCTGTTTGGAAAACTAAAGAAAAATGGGTCAAGGTGCCTGCCAAAGAGGCTGGTGCAGTAACATCAATGCTTCTGCAACCCAACCTAAAGGGAGTTGCTGATTGAGAAGCATTACTCACAACGTGCTGTAAGCTTTTCTCAGGAGGGTTCAGCTTGAGGAAACTCGAGTGAGGTGCAGGCAAGCACATTGCTTTATTTTGGTGCTATAGTTCCATGCAATGCTTTATTTGGTGCTATAGTTTTGTTGCTCTGACTTTTAGACTGGAGTGCGATTCCAAATTGCCATTTTCTTCCTCTGAGCGCAACCCTTTGGCCTCTTAGTCACTCCTGATTGTTTTATGTACTTAATCAAAGTGCATACAGAAAAAAAAAAAATTACTCAATTCTAAATTTATATAAATATATCAATTTAAATTATATATATATATATATATATATATATATATATATATATATATATATATATAGAATTGAGCAAGTCCCGAAAAGCCATAAGTCATAGAAGTTTCTGAAAGCTGGAAATATAACAGTAAGTAGAAACCCAGCTTGACTCAATAACCCCTCAGAATGGCTGAAGCAAAGGACAGTGATATTAAAAAAAACATTTGCAAGGCACATTTATTTTGGAGAGCAAATTTCACCTGGAGATGCCAATCAGAAGTCATCTGCTACATATACACTCTACTTACTCAATCAGGTAGGTGGAATTTACAGCTTGAGAGGCTAATATTCCACTGTGTTGCAATATTTCAGGTAATTCTCTATGATCAGCTGGTAATGTTTTCCAGTGACATTTAAGCCTTACTCTAAGCCTTTGAAGAACGTTGCCCTTTTCTGGGAGGATAAGATTCTTCTTTGGTATTTCCGTGATGTCCCTGGAAAGATGTCATTTGAAAACTGACTTTGAAGAGATTAATTTTCTGTAGACTGAATGATATGAATATTATGTATGCTCTCGGGCGATCTCCAACATTTACATTTTTGTTTTAATTCATGACACAATGCCCAACACACAAATCCTGTCAGAAAAGGATCCATCAGTATTAGAGCTATATTAGAAGACAGGCAGGATAAAAAAGACCAGACTGTCATTAATCTTGGAGTGCAGTGACTGTTCATTTTACTTACAAGGAATGCAGCATTTCCTCAGCAAGAACTTTTGTAACATGTTGTGTGTACGCTTGTAAACTATTGGCGTTGCTCAAAAAATATTTTAAAAAGATCAATACCCTTTATTGAATGAAACATGTAAAACTGGGACACGTTACACATTGTACTACTTAATGCTGTGAAATGACAAAAACAAATCTCTTCTGAAGCAGTGAGAATTCAAGGCAGTTTACCTGCTTTCGACAACAAAAAAAATCTATATAAATTCAAACCCAGTAGCGGCCAATACTGAGATGTCCAAGGCTAACTCTGTATGTCAGTCAAATCACAGCCATCCACTGGTTTCTAGCTAAAGGTCTCAAGCCTAATAAAAATGGCCAATTAATTTGTCTCCAGCACCTTACAGTGAAGGCTAGGGAGCTTTAAACAGCCCAGGGCTTTACTGGGCTTCAAACAGCTACAGCACAAAATAAATGAGATGTATCCAACACTTACCTTGCCATGCAGGTTTGCAAACTGGCTTGACATCAATGCGCACCAACACATCATCTGTGGCTTTTTTCTGAGCACAATCGTAGGCAGTCACCATGATTTTGTACTGCTGCTCTTTGTCATAGCTCAGTATCTCTGTGTTTCGAATGTTGCCTGATAACGACAAAGAAAATATATCCCAGAGGTTATTACCACTGTAGTAGTACAGTAGACTTGCAGCGCAGGAGCAGAATGTATTAAATACATGTATCATATTAAACATGGCATTCAGTATTGGCCTGCTGTGTGCAATTTCACTCCAAGATCTATATTGAAGTGCGTTTGCAGTGTTCCTTGCAGTTTAGCTCAACACTGAGCTCTCACTAGAAATTATAAAAGGAAAAGTTTTTTCTCTGTAGAGTTGTACATTACTGTAATGTATGACAACTTCTAAAAGGGAACCTGCACCCTTGATACAATGGCGGTCACTGTTATCAATCTTTTTTTCCGCAATTTTTCCACAGGTTTACAGTGTTAATATGCATTGTTAATTTCTAGTTGTCAGCCAATTCAGGCAATGACTATTGATTGTGGATTCAAATTGCATGCTCTTTATGAGAACCAGTAAGTGCTTGTGTTAAGTATACTTGTAAGGGTCTTCAGGGGTAGATCCTCATTTGTAGTCACTCACACAGGGCTATATTTTTAAAGGTGCCAATTGCAGGTAAATGACCCACTCCACAGTAAACAATGTGGGAAAATTGCCCACAGTGGAAAACCAGGCAAATTTGCATCTTTCCACCTCTCTGATGGGGTCCGTTAGGCTTTCAGCTGTAACTAATCTGAGGCTTTTCACCTTTACCGTCTGTTTCTAACTGCTTTTCTTTATGTGTCAAAATGCAGTGCACACCAGTAAAACCACTTGAAACATGTTATTCCACAATCAAATAAATAATACCAAAGAATGGACCGTGCTTGACAATTGTGCAAAGATGACGAATGGCTTTTTCCTGATTATAGAACTATCTTTCACAGGAAGGTGGCTTAAGATCATTCAAGGGTAAATCGAAATGAGGAGCCTGGTGTCTTTTAAAACTTTCAGATTAGCTGTCAGGACATCCAAGATCTTTATGTACTGCTTAACAACACAATTTGGGCTAGGTGCATCCCTGCTTGACACCTAATCAGTGCGAGTATTCAAATTTAATAACGGTTTTATAATGGCTAACATCTGTGCCTATGTGTGTAGAAGCAAAATGAGTTTGCTGCTAAAACTGCATGCTGACTGTCATGCTCTGGCAGGCATGGATGATAAAGTACCAGAAATACACATATTAGTATGAAATAAGACTTGGATTCAGCTCTTTGTGAATACCACAGGGAGTATTAGAAACCAAGGTCCTTGATGAATACAACCCCAAAAGGGGTCAACACAGTCATTCCTAGTCACTATTTCAAACAGAGGGTGCAGTAGGAGACCGTTTTGCACACAGAGGGTGGTGGGTGTATGGAATGAATTGCTAGGCCGTGCTGTTACTGCTGATTCATTGGGGTCCTTCAGAACTGTATGAATGTGGTTCTGGGAACAATTAGATTAGAAATTAGGAAACAGACAAGAATTAATGAGCCAAATGGCCACCTCTTGATCGTAGCTTTTCTGTCTTATCTGCACTGGCTTTCTGTTAAATTCAAGATTGATTTGAGAATTCTGCTTACTACTTATAATTCCCTTCATGGTTTTGGGCCTTTATATTTACAGGAACTGTTGGCACCTCATGCTCCTGGCTGCACCATGAGCTCAGTGATGCTGAACTTTTAATAGTTCCTAGAAGTTGTCTAAAATCAGGAGGGGCAACAGACTTTAGTTGTTATTCTCCCTGCCTTTGGAACTCCGTCTCAATTCATATCAGCCATGCTGGCACAGTCAAATCTTTTAAATCAAATTTAAAAACATTTGTCTGCTTTAGCTTATTTTTTAGCTAGATTGATTGGTTTTAATTGTAAAATGCCTTGGGATGCTCTGCATGAAGAGTGCTATATAAAAACAGATTGTATTGTACTGTACTGTATTGTATTGTATTCTTAT
This sequence comes from Acipenser ruthenus, assembly GCF_902713425.1. Lineage (NCBI taxonomy): Eukaryota > Metazoa > Chordata > Actinopteri > Acipenseriformes > Acipenseridae > Acipenser > Acipenser ruthenus. The sequence goes on along the minus strand of NC_081200.1, from coordinate 3,462,117 downwards.
GTTTTTTATGGTTCTTGGGGAAAGACCTAACTTAATCTCCAATATGTGTGTGCAGCTCCCTCTCAGAATATTGTATCTAGCATTTTTCTTTCTTTGTGTGTGTAAACTCATAAGGCACTTTTATTGAGACAACAAGAGATGATTTTTTTTTTCCCACTGTGTGAGAACCAAGGTCATAGTATTAAAGAAAGCCAAGCTCACCATTGCGATCGATAGCGAAGGGGATATCAGGAGTGACAATCTCATAGTTGCAGATCTGGCTGTACTGGGGGGAGCAGTCCTCGTCCGCCGCCTCCACCTGCAGGATGCTGTCGTAGATCTTCCCTTCGGTGACGGTCGCTTTGTACACTGGCTCCCTGAACGTGGGAGCAAACTCGTTCACATCATTCACCTGGATGTGCACCACTGCCCTGCAGAAGAGAATGCAGTGGGTCGCTGGAGACCATGAAGACACCAGGGGCAGCGGTCTATAGCAATGTAGAACAATGCCCTTAAACTCAACTTTAAGCAGGCTTAAGTCAAGTTTGGATGCATTTTATATTCATTTTTTATAGTAGTAGACCATGTGCAACAACACAGCACAAGCAGCATGAAATACGATTCATTAAATCTACCTGGGGGCCTGATCTAAATTTAGGAAACAAGACTATAAATGTTTGTAAATATGACTAATTGACAGTATTGTTAACAGGCCTTAGCAATAACTGACAGGTAGTGGCACCCTTAAATAAGCGAGATATTCTGGTCGCTGTGTACAGTGCTTGTGGTTTCTCTTCATTACTATTCATCAAACCTGTGCTAATATTCAAAAGCAACCCTATACTAAGGGTTAAAGCATGTCTGTAATAGCATGGAGACCCTGCACACAGAAGTAGCTTTCTTTGACTCCTGAGAGATTCACGTCTTTTCTGATCATGTCAGCTTGAGGAATAGGAATAGGGAGGTTGATTTCACGGGTGAAAAATACATTTAACTTGACTTGCATAACATCAGTAACTGATTAAAGCCTGTTGTCATATTCAGCTATGACTTTGCAATGTGGAATAATTAAAAGCATATGCTACTGGTCCCAAATCAGCTAGCGGGTGGACTCACGTTCCTCCCAGGGTAGTAAAATTATACTTTTCACCGGTTCCACAATTCCCTGCAGCTGTGTCTTCCCCTATCACTTACCACCGATTCTTTGACCATTTTGAATTGCATGCTTACTGGTTTACTAATGCAATAGTTTCTAATAAAGTGGACCTACAAACCATAGAAAAATATCAGCACCATGGACAGCAGCTCCTTGCAAATTTCTTTATTTTACCTTCTATGGTGTACTTGGGCAAAGCTAGGATGGAAAGTAATGTACTCTACAGATGTTTATTTTGCATGTCAGTGGATACCATCTGTTTAAAAACACAGCACACCAAGTCAGCCCCAATGGCAAGAACTTTGCAAATGCTTCATTATTTGCTACAAGACAGGGTAGAATGTTTTTAAACACATCATGCAGTGTTTTTTTTGCGACAAAGTGGTAAGGTAGCCTTTGGATTCAACGACAACTATTTCATTTCAGTGTATTTCTTTTCTTTAAAGGTTTACGTTCAAATAAATGGCAAAATAAACTCAATTTCGTTTGAAAGATATATAAAAAATGACTGGAACAAAATCCCACGAAGAACAAAACAGTTTATTCCCTTGTCAGAGCTGGCTCTGTAATCTCACCTCCACGCCATCATTTCCTTGACTGCGCCGATACTTTGGGGGTCGGTGTCAGGTGCAATTTGGGTGATGTCTAAAGCACAGGCTTTATATTTGAAAACTGGTCTCTGAAGCAAGTGGCTCCAAAGAAATTAATGTGATACAGGAATGCATTTGCTTTCTGCCTGCCATATTTACTATAGTGAGGTAGTTGAAGATGTATGCACTTAAAAAGACATTTGCCCCAGGAGAAAAGAAAACAAAAAGTCAGTGGACTCCATTGCTCATCAGCATCTATTGCCAAATGCAGTATATACTTTTATAAGTGAATTAGAAACCAATGAAATTAAAAAAAAACAAAAAAAAACACTATCATATAATGCTGCCAAAACTCTATACAATGCATATACCTTTTTGAGGACTACACAATATAGTACATCTGTGTATACTGTACAAGTATACATTTAAATTATCTTTAACAAAAACAAATGTGCATTATACTTGATTGGATTGTCTTTCCTTTAACATGACTCATATAACAGTCCAGATTTACTCCCAAATGTAATTGAACCCATTGTTCTTGTTAAAATAGACTAAAACTTTATCTTGCAAACACACAACTGAAAGGATCATTTTTCTTGTTTCTAGTTATGTAACATGAACCCTTTTGTTGTAAAGATCTTCAGTTCAGTTCTTCAGATTTAGGTCAGTGTTGCAGGCACTGTTTCACAGAGAATGGTGGGTGTATGGAGTGGGTTTCCAATGCATGCTGTTGCAAATAATTAATTAGGATCTTTCAAGAACCATCTGGATGCGGTTCTGGGATCAGTTAACTATTAGAAACCAGACAAGCATCCCCTTATAAAAGTTTACCACGGTAGTATTTTAGCAGTTTTAGCATGCTTTTCACATGGCAAATGTGAAATGAAAAACAATGTTTACCCCAGTTTGCCATGTTTATTAATCTGCTTTACTATACCTCGCTTTTCTTTATAATGCTTACCTATTCTCTACCACGCTTCCACTGTGCTTCATTACACTTTGCTATGCTTTCACTAAGGGTCAATAAGCCCAGTAGCCTCCTCTTGTTCATACTTTTTTGTATGTTCTTATGCCATTACCTGTCTGGTACAGCACATTAGTTTAGCAATGCGTGTTTGCTGTATCGGTGTGGGGTATGTCATGTTCTAAGCCTCCAGCCTCAAGAGGACAGGAACACTCTTCATCACAGAGGAGACCATGGGCAGAACCTGGTAAACCTGCATTCCCATTGAGAGCGCCTGCCATGCCCAGGAGCCACACTGAGTGCAATTTCTTACAGCATCCGAGAGTGCCTCACTTCACATTGTCGTATTCCAGAAAGCCATTTAAAACGCTCTGTGTGACTCGATCATTAACTAGAGTGTACTGAGCAATAATGCTCTGCGCTTCCACTTCCACATCTAAACTCAGTAAAAGCATTTTGAAGAATGAAAGCTCTGCATGTGCAATGCACCCTAAGCTTTAAGTGCATTGAGCAAGGTAACAATAAAACAAATTAACAGCCATGTCATTTGGATTGAAAAGATGAAAGGTATACCGGAATGGAGTTTGAATGAACAAACAGTAACATTTCAAGTAAGGAAAAAAAAACAAAGGATATTTTGTCAAATGCTTTGGCTGTCAAGATCTCTGCCACTCTTTCAAAGTACATTGCACACAACTAAGCCCTGGCAGACTGGAAAAAGCACAGTAGGGAGCCATTGGGCAGCAGTGTGGAGTAGTGGTTAGGGCTCTGGACTCTTGACCGGAGGGTCGTGGGTTCGTGGGTTCAATCCCCGATGGGGAACACTGCTGCTGTACCCTTGAGCAAGGCACTTTACCTAGATTGCTCCAGTAAAAACCCAACTGTATAAATGGGTAATTATATGTAAAAAATAATGTGATATCTGTATAATGTGAAATAATGTGATGTCTTGTAACAATTGTAAGTCGCCCTGGATAAGGGTGTCTGCTAAGAAATAAATAATAATAATAATAATAATAATAATAATAATAATTAACCCCCACAGATGCAGACAAGGGTTTTAGCCAAACGATATTCCATCTAGGTTGTGATATGATGGTCATTTCACAGCAGTCAACAGTGTAGAGTGATGAATAATAAAGCTGAGCCCCGGTGTGAACCTGCCAGTTTCAATAATAGAAACACATCCAGTTTGTCAAGGTATACCAAGTAAGCAAAACCGGCCTCCACAGTAGAGAGCTGGAAGCAAGAGATGCTGAACTGCACAGGTTTTGCAGGAATAGCTGCTCACCCTGACAAGCCTTAATGGAAGAAGACGGGAGACTTGGGTGGCTGAGACAGTGTACTGTATGTGTGTGCGTGTGTGCGTGCGTGCATTTTAACCAATGCCACTTACAACTGCAGAATACATCGATGATTAAATAAGAATGTTGCACCTGGCAGCAGGATGCATAAAACCTTGGTGACTGGAGCGCTAGGTAGTTTGCAGTTCAGGAACCCTTACAAAAGGTTGTCATTATACATTTACACAGCCATTTTTACCATACTTTATATTGGTAAACCACAGGTTGTACAATGCTTTCACATATATATCTGTAGTTTACCATGTGTATTTGTGATCAGGCTGACCTCACAGTAAGTACATTTCTCTACATGCAAGTTAGCTATATCCCAGATATAAATGGTAATAAAAGTTTGCTTAAAAAAAGGTATGGTTACAGTGTCTGACTGCACTGTAATAACACAGTAAATACACATATGGTTGTGTAGTTACAATACAACAACCTGCTTAATAACTAAAATGTATTCACACAATGTATTTACTATGAAGCTATTCATGCCATTCCAGTGTAATTCCAGTGTAGTTATAGACAGTGGTGTAGTCCTAAATCTGGAGGTACCAGAACTAAAATATACATTTTCTTAAAGAAGAATTATTATACATATACCAACCTTCTAGTAACACATATAATAGGTAATGGATTATCTAATTTCTACAAGTATTTCCAGGAAGTGTCTTTCTCCATCTTGTCACAATGCTTTACTTTACATGTCTGAGTGTCAGTGGCTTTGTTTGTGCTTGTTTCCAGTCAGTCGATGCTGTCGTTTTTGTCAGCATTTTTAGGTTTCTTAAAGAAGCAGTTCCTAATACTCTTTTCATTTCATAAAGAGGACTACTGACCAAATCATACAGTTGTGCAGTAGATGTTATGTGACTTAGCTTGCCTATTAATTATGTGACTTCCGGCTCAACTACACCACTGCTGCCTATAGACAATAGTACCGGAATGATGTTCCAATTCAACTACCCCACTGGTTAGAGAGACATCATCTGATGAGCCAATATCATCTATGACCATTATTCCCAGAATATTCTCCATTGACAGAGAGCACTGATTCTGTGGGTGGTTACCAGGAATTGTCTGGTTTATGAGCTGCCAAACATTGATATTCCTTATACATTCCATTTTGAGTGTGGTGCTTTTTTGTATGTTGCGTGATGCGCCCAAATAAAAACTGAATTCAAGGTAAATCAAGTCACAGAACAATAGACATGCCTAGGTGACAGACCCAAGACGACTTGGTGTCCTTTTGAAAAATAAATTTCTGCCAGCCCACTGAAGATACAGGAGTGTTTTTCTGCTTTGGTATTTTTATTTCCATTTACCTTTCATAGAAGCGTAATATACAAAAGCGCCTCAACCAGAACAGCTGCTCAGTGTAAATGCATGCTTCTGTCACTCACTTGTGCGACTTCTTCCAGTTTGTTCCGCTAGCCCTGGATCCGCAGTCATACGCCTGGATGATGAATGTGTATTCCTTCTGAAGTTCACAGTCAATGGGGCTGCTTGCTCGGAGGAGCCCCTCGCCAGATGTCTTGTTCAGCACCACAGCTTCAAAAGGAGCGTCCTCTCCGTGAATTTTGAAAGCGCAAATCTCACCTAACACACACACACAAAAAAATTATATATATATATATATATATATATATATATATATATATATATATATATATATATATAACAGGAATAAGAGAGTAATGTTGAAGAGCTGTAGGCTACAGATCTCCTGAAGAGGAAAGGCAAGACGTACCGCTAATGTGCTTTTTACTTCTTTAATAATGCACAGCTTTAGGCTCGCTGCAGCAGAATGGGTTTAATGTTAAAAAAAATAATAAAGTAAGCCCCTTGGCTTCCATTGTGAATGGGTCCGTAAAGCAAAAGCTGTTGTTTTGCAAGGTTTGCAACTTAGATAACACATAAAATGTTAACTTTAACTATACAGCGAACGAGACATAAATTGTTTCTAATAATAAACACTCCTAGTCATGCAATGTCCAAATGCAGTAACTCTAAATGTAAGTCACAGTAGCAGTAAGCTCTCCACTAGCATCAGCATTCTAAGTCAGCACTTCATTTTCTTATTCTGCACAAAGAACATCATTATAAAAACAACCCCCACCCCCCCCATAATTTATAATACGTCCCTAATTCTGCCATCATTTCACTTTAATTTGTGGCTGTGAAAGGAAAATGAATCATGCTGTGCAGATTTGCATCTGTGTAGATTTTTATGGGTCAAGGTCACTTCTATATAAAACTGACAGTCCCATGTTTCTGCAAGCTCTTTTTAACTTTTTCCCAGTTTTAGGTTTTAAACTGCATGAGCTGCCCTGCATTTCTCATTCATCCAAACAGCTCTATTGATGTATCTGTTAACACCCCTTTTATAAGCAAAGCAAAGCTTAGAAAAAAAATGTCAAGCAAAGTCACCATGAAATTGGTTAAATATTGCTACTGGCCTTAAAAATTATAATGAAGGCCACTTGTACCCATTTAACCTTCAGCAAGCTACACAATCCAATATTGCTCCTAATTCCATGCAAGTTAGGAAAGCAGCTCATCATTGCATCATGTTCTATAGGATTTGCAAAAGATGTTTAACCCCTGGCAGCTAATTGCTGCGATAGCATTAAACTTGTCTTACCATAGACCCTGCAGATAAATAACCTATTTCAAAAAAGATGCCAGTGAAAGCTGGCTGATCAAGATTTGTTAAGCTATTATAAGTGACAAATGGGATTAATCGCATGCAACCAACCCCACGATAGGACAACCCAAATCAAATGTATCACTTTCCTAATCCATTACATTTTTTGCATGAATAAGCCAATCAAAGCACAGTATCAATCACATGACTTAAGATATCTACCTAGAGAAAAATGGCTGCACTGACAGAGGCATCATTTGGACAACTGCTAAATAAATACATAAACTTGCAAGCCGGCGACTGCTGCATAAAATTTAGTAATAGCTCAGTCATCCCTGAACTCAACTGACCCTTTGTGTGCTTGAAGGCTGTGATGGCGTTTTCCAAGCAGTACAAACGTTTAGCTTTCCAAGTCGTTTCAGTGCATCAGTGTTAAGATCTGCCAATGTTAAAATCATGAACTGAATTGGACTCCAGTACAGTGAAACCTCACCACATCTCTGCAGGTAAAACACACCACCACACAACGTGTGAAGGCGGCTGACAGCAGTTTAGGGAAGTGAAGATTGTGTTAGAGCAGATGTTTTATTCAGTGAGATGACAAACCGCTACTATGCTTGGTCGCCATTGCTAATGGGAGCTAATGTGTGGAAATGAGAGATTACGGGAGAAAGGGTTGGGGGAGTTTTAACTACTGAGAGGATCTGCTGAACTCAACTGACAGAGACAGAAATGTCAATATGGACACAGGAAAGAGAGAGTGCAACGACTGAGAGGGAAATGTCTATACAGCAACCGTTGAGTTATAGGGACTGTGCTAGCCTAGACCAAACTGTGTGAACATAAACTAGTGTGCCTTCAGTGACTTGTCAAACTCAGACAAAATGTTTCCAATATGAGAGGGACTGCAAACACCCCAAAGGGTGGACTAGAAAGGATCATTAGCACAACACTATAAGAGTTACTGCAGTAGAGTAGTCTTGTGTTAGTCCAATGATATACTGAGCTACTGCTGTGTCCATGCAGCAACAGAATACAATTCATAGCCAGCGATTGTCCAGTATCATAATAAAAGTAGTTCTATGGAAATGGATTAAGCAAACTGAGCTGATCAATTAACCTTGATCACCTAATCTAATAAAATATGTTTTCTGTATTTAACTATATTTAATAAAACAGTAATATATAAACCATTTTTAAACATCTATTCCAAGGGCAATTGGGGAATTTACAATATTCTGGATAACTGTATGGCAGGGTTTATTATTCATATTTAAAGAAGTATGGGCTAGATGGGCAGTTTTCATCATAAAAGACAATGGGTTGGGGAAAAAAAATTCAAGGACTTTAATTAAAATATTAAATAGCTAACCACAAGAGAATAGAATCAAAGACAATCCTTTAACCTTATATTCAGAAACCAAATTATCATCAAGCATCAAGATGTGTGTGTGTGTCTCAATGGATCCATTTGACAGAAATCAATGGACTTCGTATTTCATTATTAAATTAACAGCTGATATTAATGATCTTAATCAATTCAAGTGTTGAAGACACATCTGAATATTCATTTAAATCAGACTTACTAAACCTGCCAGACAAACTGAACAGCCCTGACAGGGGAAGCTCACAGTGTATAGTATGCTCACACATAGCAATTGGTGAGCTTAAGATCATTGATTGGTCACAAAAGCACATATTCTAGGATAAACCATTTACAAGGGGGTTCAGCTTTATGAAAAATGCATGAAATGGAAGATCTGACAGGAGCCTAGGAACAACTTCAGGTCAAAATCAAACCGGACTGACACAAAACTGAAACAATCAATACACAGTAATTAAAGAGCTAATGGAGGCACACACATGGCTAGTTTTAAATCCTTTCAAATCACCTTTCATAGAAGACAAAAGATGGAGATGAGCAACACTAAATCCTGGTGCAATCTCCAGCTTCAAAGCAGGGATGATTGAATCTGTTTTTATTTGCCAGATTGTCAATACTGCACAAGAGTTACTGCAGTACAGAAGTCTCGTATTCGTCCAATGATATACTGGACCTCATTGTATCTTGGCAGTGATACGAGTATAAAGTTTATTTTCAGCAATACACTGTACTATCAAAGTCCTGCCCCCATCACAGCACTTGCAAATTGATTAATGGAAACTCTTTACAAGTTTTATGCAAAGCTATGTTTTATTTATTTATAAGAGGCCCATTTAATGTATGTATGCAATGCTGATATGATTGCAATATTTTACAAAATGACAAAACGTTGTTGGTTCAGTAAATGATGCTGCTAGATGACAGTAATGGGCATATTTAGTGTTAGACCATGCAAACAGCTGATTGTATGGTAAAGAAGAACAACATTTCCATTTTGCTGAGCCAGGCATCCTCAATCCATGTGTTTCTGGAGAGCTGGAAGACTCTGCATGGAAACCAGATAGAGTGAGACTATTAAAGAAACAATGAAAGAAACTGGAGACATTCAAATCAGCTAATCTGCAATTCTAAAACAAATTATTGTTCACACTTTGTTCAATCACTGAAGAAAATAACATGTAAATGTAAGAAAATTGAATGTATTGGTAGTTACGCCTCAAATTTAGCATTTAATTAAATCTGGTGTTGGGACAGGCAAAGACAATGACAGTTAATCATCTTTTCATACCACACAGTCTGTATGTGTGTGCAGAGATTTAAATAAGACTCCCACTGCATAGCAGTTTGATCCATTCCTGGTTTTAGTAAGACACATTGATCTTGCTGCCTATACACTGTGGCTAATCAAGCTTGTAGTAAAACCTGGAAAGATGGGTGAAACTGCTAAGCAATAGGAGTCTTCTTTACATCCCCAATGTCTGTGTGTGTGTGTGTGTGTGTTGCTAGGTTGTAGTTTCAAAACCTGATTTGGTATAAATATCCATTCTCTTTGTATTTCAACTATAACTACCCTACTGTGTTGCCCTGTAAGGTAATTAGTCACAAAACGTGATTTGAATTTTCAGATACAGGACTTTATTAAAAGAGACTTTCTCAGCATAAATGAGCAAACTTTGGAAGGAAACCCTGGTGTGAATGTTTTATTTATTTATTTATTTGTAGTTGTCTAAAGAAAAAAAAACACTGATTTGAATAGGAACTAGTGTTATTAAAACTAGAATGTTTGTTTTCGGCTTCAGTCACTCTAAACGTACGCACAGCAGCAAAGCAATAAAATAGTGCAATACAAGCAGATCCTCAAGGAAGTCACAGCTGCTGCTTTTATGCACCTGTATCTGAGAACTTGGCTGTTAAACTGTTTAGAGGATAATATATTGCAACATTCAAAACAACAACATGTAAATGGCATACTGCACACCAACATGACCTTCATTGGTGCCTCCACTGTGTCCCTGTGGCAATGAGGGCTATACAAACAAAAATCCCCATCCGATGCAATGATTTAAAATGCCACACATTTATCAGACTTCATTTCAAGTTGTATTCCCATCTGTAGACATGACAACAAGTCAAATTAGGCTTGCCACACAAGGCAGTTTACAGAGAAAAACTTTTTTTATTATGGTTGCACAAGTGAAAAGAAAAGCAATTTACAGCAAACAAGTTTAAAAAATAGATCAAATTATTTAAGGTTTATTATTGCGACTTAATGAATGTTCATTATTCTGAGTGCAAGTGCGCCATGCTGTTCTTCTAAATAGAACTCAGACTTCTTTTCAAAGTAGACTTTGTACGCGAGTTCTGAATTCACAAAATGTTCAAACCAAAGTCTTTCCCTGCTACTCTGCCTTAGGTTTGATTTCAATTCTTTATTTCAAGTGTCTGTTTTGCATCACATAAACCTTTAGGAGATGGCTAGTGGTCACAGCAGAATCAATTCATACAGTAGGTACCACTGTACCTGCTGTACAGAAAGAATTGTATTATATACGCTATTATTAACAGTTATTATAAGCAACTGAAAGTTGCTTCATTACCATTATTATTATTTACTGTTGTTTTGCCACCAGGCCATTGGATTTAAAAAAACATTAAACAACTTGCACCTGGATTATAATTGTCTGTCTGTTTATTGATCACCTGCACACAGCTAACACCATATGTAAAAGAAAAAAACACACAATCATAGACACCTACAGGCATATTCTGCAGAAGTGTAGAGGTGTTATGTTGGTAAATACTGTAACTTGTGTGACCTTTATGGCAATACTCAAGAAAAAAACTGTGGGGGCTAATTGATATTCAGCCGTTCCAGAGTCACTTTGAAATTGTCCTCTGTCAGAAGAGCTTAACAAGTAAAAGAATATCCTCCACAAGGACGGTGTTAAAACAGTGATGCATTTCAGCTGTGATTGGTTTACATTCCCACTGCATTCTCCAACCTTCACTTCTTCATTAGCAACTCTCACACCTTGACAGACAGAACAGATTGAAAACTAACAGCGACATCCAACAGTGACATCCAAGGCATTAGTTGTCAAGCACATGCAAGTGGTGTTGTGGATCATTTTTTCTTGGTTGATTATTTCAGTTTCACTGATATTACCTCCAGTGCTCAAAAGTTTCCCGATGGCACCTCCTTTGCAGGCAGCTTTGATTTATAAATTCAGGACAGTATGTTGCCTGGCTCTTCTGGGGCCCAACCTACTACAGTGCTGATCGAGCAGGAGAGTTATGGCTTAGAGGATTTGAAACGTGTGCCGAATGCTAGCCAGTCAATCCCCCACAACACCTGCATTTGTCTCAGCTAAAGTTCAGCTCTAAGCACTTTCCCTCTACAGGAATTCTCTCCTTGCTTTGCCATTGAGCAGTGTGGACTTTGAAAAAGCTGTGGGAATTATGCAATCCATTTTAAAACTGAAAACATATTTTTGTTAAATTCCAGGAACAAGACCCAGGTCTATTATGCTTAATCTAATGATAATATGGGTAACTTTCAGTGCAGGAGTCAGTCACATGGGGCAGACAAAATGATTAGCACTCTAAAGGACTGGCAAGAACACTCACATTTTACTGTGAGATTAATTAGTTACAACATAAAGGCTCAACAAAGCTCACCATGCAACCTGGAATGGCTCAAACCGCTATACAATGCAAGTCTTATTATACCTTGTTGGGGATGCAATCCCCTGTGCTGATGATAAAGAGGGGGGCAGCAGTACTTGATATTAATACTATTTAGCAAATATTGTGTCAGATCCTGGAGATATGTATACAGGGGTGTCTGTCTGTCCTTACATCCGTTAATCTGTATGTCACACATCTGAAGAACTGCTTATCAAACTGTGATTAAACATTTCATTGCCAATTCGTATTCTGTATCTTTCAGTACATGTGTTATGGTGTTCAACTTTTTCATCATACCAATAGCTCTAATTTAAAATGTATAGCCGTGGAGGGGGTGTATGTTACTGACATACTTGTTTCCCTCCCTCAACTAAAATCAAGCTAACTTGTGAATTTAATTTGAAACCCGTTTCACTCAAATTAAATATGTCCAAGTTATACATAACTTTTCACACACACACACACACACACACACACACACACACACACACACACACCCCAGGTCAAGCTTTCCATTTGACTTCACTTGGTTTGTGTCACACAGTAATTAAATGCAGAGGTTTTTTCATCCCTCAACCCATAAATCATATGTTACTTTCATTTTGGATTAAAAACTACTTTTGTTTTTACAGTTTTGTATGTGCATATACCTGTTTACACACTAGTTTCTTTTGAAATGTTTATTATACTTTTTTTTTTTTTGAATTTTTTGAAGTAGTGGTTTATATGTGGTAAGTTAGAAAATAAACCCTTTAATGTTTAATTGTTCATTTAAATAGGGCGTTTCAGCTGTGCAGATGTTTGATATGATGCGCTTGAATAAAACTTTTGAGTTATAGTTAGCCGATAGTTTATTTTTCATTTTACTATTGATGGTGATTAAATTGTTCCGGCAGTTGTAGGTATGAGTGTAACTGCAGCGGTTCTAGTGTTCAACTAGTCCATAAATGTACAGTGTGTGTGTGTGTGTTGGGGTGGGGTCTATGTTTTGTACGGCCTTTCTACTGGAGATTACGTGATATTAAATCAGAAGAATGGGAATTGATTGCTGAAATCTCGTGAGCCACAAGCACGATCCCTGCTCCGGTTTACATGGGTTTTTACAGCTATTTTTATCATGAGAAAGCAATCGACCCCGCCCTTAAAGTCGCACTGCCAAAAGGACTTCCTTTTGCTGTTTCACAATGTATTCGCGTAACAACGTCACACAGTCATGACCGTAGAGTTGATTTTCAAGTGCATGTAAACCAAGCCACAGAAGTAGGTTTTTATTTTGTGTAATTCTTTTCCACTTAAGAATTAATTAGTTTTCTTGCTGAAATATGCACATTATGATGCAGTTTAACATTTATTATTAATCTCATTCACATCTATTGTAGGCAATTTTAATCTCCCTGCACAGCCATGGAAAGTCAAATAAATCAATCAGCTGTATGATTAACTTATTTTTTTCTTTTATTGTTTCCACTATAATAATAATAGCATTAACATAATGGGACCAGGCAAACAAATACATTCATTAGGTTCAGTTCATCTTTTAACAAAAAATATTAGAGATGTAAAATGTGGCATTAGGGAAGAGTTTCAAAGCAAAAAAATAAAATAAAATATCCATGCTGTCAGAATTAAAAAAAAAACAAAAAAAAAAAAAACACAAAGATTAAATTTCACAAACCCGGGAGGCTACTATAAGGAAAGACAAACAAAGGAATACAGAAGGATCTGTTGGAACAAAACAAACACTTTCCCTGTATAATAAAGGTATCTGAAACGGCACGATTTTCAGGGAAAACAAACACGGTTTAAGGATAATTAATTATTTATGGTAAAACATGTTATGTTGTTCATCTTATTCTTGGGCAAGTACAGTATTTCCAAGTGAGGAACTCAAAACATACTAATATCCCTATCGTTAAGCATGCTGTATCCCACACTGCTCATCACTGCAGATCAAAAGCATACAGACTCATAATCAAACAATGTCGAACGCAGCTCGGGGAAACATTCAAATCAAAAACTCTTCCAAAGCAAAGGTTTCTTGTCATGAAAGCCCCAAGCTAAAACAAACTCTAAATGAAATCCCTCTGCTAGGAAAAGAAGACTGATTGTTCCGATTAAGCTACAAAGAGCTATGAAGATTCATGGCTTTTCTGACAGTTACAGGCTCGTCGCAACGTCCCCAGCATCAGAAAGCCTTCAGGTTAACATCTCCACTGTGTTTTGGAGGTCAATACAGTTGTAAAACATCTCCTTTGTAGTTGGTGCTACAGGACAAGAGTTGCAAGCTGTGGTCTCCATGGCAATGGGTTTTTTTTTTAAACCAAAGAAAGTCTGCCTTCGAGTACTGATTAGATACTTGGTCTTGGCTTTCTTTCTCGTTTTCAATGGTATACTGCAATACCTGATACTGTACTGTGAAGTTCTATTTGTTGGCTCTGCAAATGTATTTATTCTCTAAATAACTAAGGGTGCTGGTGGACCTTTCCAGCACTTCCTTACAGTCCTGCACAATGGAAGAAGACTCAGCATTGAATCACTGAGGCACATAACCATATATTCATGAGCTCTTTTCACGTTTCAAGTGCTTGAAACAAATGTCCCAAGTTCTATTGCATGGATCCTATTTACCCTTCTGTAGGTCTAGTAGCAGTAGTAGATGCATAGACAAAGAAGCACTCTCATAGAACCACATTCATGGCTTAACACAACCTTTGCTAAAACTGCACATGCACGGCCATTTGTCTCAGTGATTCCATTGTTGTATAATTGCTGTGCGGAGCTCTTTCTAGTGGCAGACTGTGCTGAGTAATATGAGGCTGTGTCTGGAAGGGTACAATCCTCAGTACCTTTCCAGCACTACATACTCACACATGCATTACAAGTCCAAGGTATAGCAGTCTAGGCATCCCTAGCTGTTGAAACTTACAAACTCCTTGAACTAATTCTCTGGAGGTATGAAATGTGCAAAGAACACAGTATGTCCACTCCTTCCCTTTGCAAGCATGTGATTTTATTTCTAATACTTGTATGTGTAATACCGTAATGGATTCAAATACCTGCCCAAAATCATGCAGCTAATGACATTTGAGTAGCGAAGGCCAGTTTAAAAAAAGAAAGTAAGCAATAATGTTTGAGAGGCATCAGTCTATAGGATGTTCCCTATAATGCTTCCATTCCCAACCCAAGCTAAGTGCCCATCTATCAATAATGCAAACCTATCTTCAAGGCTATCTCGTGTCAAAAGGCATCAACAGCACAGCATTGAGCTCAGCATATACTGTAGAAGGGGGTTTGGAGCACTGTCTAAAACAGGCTGCACTGAAACTTGAAAAATATTTATTTTTAAAACCTGACACTTCAGTTACTCATTATTTTAAACAAACTGAATATTTTCAACAAACAATAGGTTTTAGCTGCATTCTGCAGTTGTGTCTTGAATCATTCTTTCAAAAAACATAATTTGGAGAGAAAACGAGACCTCTTTTTTCCTTGTGTTTTTATTTTTGTCTTGCATCCCTAAGATACAGATGATATCAATAACCTCCAGCTGTTGCAAGTACTTATAAGAGCTCTTTAGTTTGCCGAGTGACAGACTGCAAATAAGTCTTCAATGAGGGAGAAAGCCTGGTGTGCCTTCAACTAAAAACTACCTTGAGGGAATGTAAACACACTGTAATGCCAAGGTACGGTTTCTTACTAAGGAAATTCTCAGCAGGGTAAACTATGGAATCCTGGAATCACATTTTGGATTAAACAGAACACGGCTGTCATGACGATTGTTGAAAAACAAGTCCAGTTATTAGAGCTTAAGTGACAATCTAACTGCTGCAGTGCAATTAACTTTGGCCTTTTTGTTCAGACCTGCTCCTGTTCATCAGAGCTCATGATGTTGAAACAGTGTTGGATATAGTGATTTAAATTTCTTTGTGTCTGGATTCCTGCAGCACAGTACAGGGATACACATTATACTGACAAGAACTGGACAACTTAAATAATAAGCTGCACTGTAAACTGCATCAATAAATTCCCACAATTCTGGTTACATATTAATGAAGTACTTGGTTTTGCTAAATGTTTTTGCAGTGCTACATCCACCAATGAAATGAGTTGAGGAGACGGGGGGGGGGGGGGGTAGGCACACGTCCTTGGCAGTGTACCGTTAAAAGTAATCACCCACTGTGACCATATGCTGCCAACTTAACTCAGCCTGTAGCAAATAGTACATCTTTCAGATTGTAATTATCTTAGATATTCATCCGGAAACCTCAAACTGAATAGCACACAGTATTGAGCAGAGCCAGACACACCTGAGTAGGACTTTTTACTGCTGTTTGCTCAGACTGGATGCCCAGGTTGATAAGTATCGACTTTGCTGGGAAAGAGCACAACTGAAAATGAAGCAGACAAAGCTTTCTATGAATAATACATCTGCAGTGTCCTACTGATTTAGATTAGCCACCAATGAAACAGATTTCATGATTTGATTTGATCTAAGCAGAACTCTGTAGTTCTTCCATGAGCAGAGTGTAACAAATGAAACACTTCATTCTCATTTGTTTTACTTTTATGAATACTCAACTACAATCATTTTAATAAACATTTACAGCACTTGACGTATTTTACTCGGGTTGAGACTTTTTGGGTCACTCAACCTTCCGTAAGAATGCTTACTCGCTAACCACTCTCGCCGAGACCTGAATGATACTGTTTGCAGAGATGGAGGAGGGCCATAATTGGAACAGCACAGTGCTCACCGGCAGCATACTGCTCATTGACAATGGTGTCCTGAACAGGGTGCTGAAGGAGGGGCAGCTGCTATAGTGTATCACAAGGAGTCCACCAACACAATAACTTGATCTTGGAGATCCAAGACTGTCCTTAAGGAGGCTATTTGTGATTGCATTGCCTGACATCATTACCCAAGAACAACCTTATAACATAGATTTGAAACCTGATTATCATATTAATAGGGGGATTACCAGTATATTGTGTCTGAAGGTGAAAAAAAAAACAAATCTGTAAGGTTCAAAAGGGGAAATCAATTGAGAAATGGGAGGGAAAAAAAAACAGAATGATTATAGTGTCCCAATACCCATACAGTACTAAAGCCATTAACCGTATCCTGGAATAATCCTCCTTGCCACTGGGCTGTCAGTTTCCTCTACCATTGCACACTTAAGATAGAAAACTAGACTAGATCATATTATTAAATTTATGTCAATTTACAGTCAGGCCAGGTTTTGCAGAACTTTTGGGAAAACATTATCATGCATGCCATATTGATTCTTTGTAAACTTGGCATTTAAGGCAATTTGGATTTATTTCATGTTTCAATCTATAGAGCTTTTGCTTTGTAAAATGTATTAATCATTTTATATGAAATAATGTATTCGAGATTTGGTTGGTTTTCAAGCTAAATGGCACCATGCCACCTCACTGCTAGTACAGTATTAAGTTAAAATCATATCAATATTTCAGACATACTGTAAGCCAGCTACAGTGAAAAGCACATTATCTAACAGCAATTACTTCACAAATTAGCTAGCTAAAGCCAGAAGTCAGTGCATTGAAGAACACATGTAGAAGGGGTCACTTCAAATAATAACCAGCAGCTCTTAGTGTTTTTGCAAATTTGTTATGTTAATTTCAGAAATAATTTAACTGAAAAAATATATAAAATTTAGAAAGAGTGTTTAAGTTGATAGTAGTGCAATTTTTGTTCTAAAAGGAAATAAACTACCAATTGCAATTCTAAAATGAATTCAAAACATTAAAGACTGCTAACACTACTCAAAATGAAATGTCTGGGTTGTTTGGTAACTTTATTGTATGAGCGATTCCTTTTCTAAAAAAATATATATTTTAATTGCAAATGACAATATGAAGTAATTATGGGGTAAAGAACCTAGCCCAGTGTTTGTAATGATTAAAATGCATTAGCGAAAGCATCAGTGGTACAAAATGATGAGCTGCATAAAACATGTGCAGTGCAGTACATAAGTATTGATGTCTTCCTCTTTCAGATACTTCATCAAATATTTAGACAATGCTTTACGCTTGAGTTAGTATACAATATATTGAAGAGGATATAAGCTAAAAGACTCTGTCATTCACTTTCATTGGGAGGTCAAACCATGATGTGCCATTGGAAAGATAATCCATACAAAAGTGCTACCTTGGTCATACATGTCTTTGTGGTTTGTCATGGTTTTCCCATTGAGCAATACTGTGAAACCTCTATGATGTAGTGATTGTAGGAATCAATACCATTAAAACAAACAGCTGCGTTACTATGGTTACAACAATTCTCTTAAACAAGGTGCACCAATGTGCCTGGAGACTCAACGTAGGCTCTTTTCTGGCCATAGAACAGATCATAATGATAGATCAATGACTTTACTAACTCCCAACCCTTTCTTGTCACATGTATGCAAGAAACAGCTTCAGCTTTTCCAGTTTTGTTTTTCTTTTGCTCTCACGCAATCATTGTGTAATTATTAAAAGTTTTGTTCACCGATTCATTTCTCCTGGATTTACATCTGTCATAGACTCCCATCTGTTAACACGTTTGCATGGATTGAAAAGTCCATAAGCTTTTAAAGGGTTTTGAGATTACAAACACCAAATACACCAAGAAGCCACCTTTTCAGATTACAAGGAGATACAATACTCCTGCATGGGGATGTGGTCCACCAAAACAATGCAAAAAAAAAAAAATTGTGTTTAAATTGAATTATTATTATTTATTTCTTAGCAGACGCCCTTATCCAGGGCAACTTACAATTGTTACAAGATATCACATATTATTTTTACATACAATTACATTATTATTATTTTTATTATTATTATTATTATTTTACATACAATTACCCATTTATACAGTTGGGTTTTTACTGGAGCAATCCAAGTAAAGTACCTTGCTCAAGGGTACAGCAGCAGTGTCCCCCACCTGGGATTGAACACACGACCCTCCGGTCAAGAGTCCAGGGCCCTAACCACTACTCCACACTGCACAGTATCGTGCTGCATATTTCCACAGAAATATGTCCCCACAATACTAACTCACACAGCTTTGTTTTCAAGTATATCTAGCAGGTCCATGCTTGATAATGCTGTTATAAATGAGACCATTTTATAATTCAAGGACCAAACTGGAGACCACTCGTAAATGCTTAGAACAGGAATAGGAATTCCCTTGCTACCCTGATCTCCTACAAAAATATGGTCTTGGTCATTTATGAGCTGTGTTGTGGTAATAAATATAGAAAATCATAATCACCTGTACTGTATGTTCAAAAAGGTACTGCATTGATATGTTCAACACAGGAGAACACAACACTAAGTGATGCGTTTGTTTTATAGAATACCGTGTTGCAAAACTTTGGGAAATTGAAAAACTACAGAAAGAGAAAATGTCTAAACCATTTAGAGTGCTGGTATAAATCTCACTAATGACATAATACTCTAATTGAATAAAACTAATTGAAGAACTGCTGTAAATGAAATGCTGTAAATGTAAATGCTGTAAAAGATAGCTGCATACCCACGTGTTCTTCTCGTTCAATTCAATTGAGTCAATTAAAAAAGAACAGAACCTGATTTCAAAGAACTGAAGTGCAAACATTTACAAGAACAGTTTTGCGATCAAACTCCTTGGCTTGATTCCATTCATATACAGTTAAACTTTTTATTTTCACTGAATAGAGATGGGGTGATAAAGGTTCACAAAACAGGCAGAGGAGCAATCCAAGCAAAGTGGCTGTAAATTGTCTGATAATAAAGGCTTCGCTTGTTTACAAAGCTCTATGGAATACGTAATAGAAGGCATAAGCCCATGTAAACTCTTATCAATAGTTTTTACGCTTGAGTGAACTTTTAAAAGAAGACAACTTTAACAGCCTTGAGCTTCTTATTGACCAGAACCGCAGATTGCAGATTTATCGTTGGCAGGAACAAAAGTGTGAGCCAAGAACACTGCAGGATCAGATTACAAGACTGCGTTCTCTGGAGTTTTAATGCCAGCTGGTCAGGGACTAACATCTTCTTTGGGTCACTGCATTATCAATATAAACAGACCAAACAGTCTATCAGATATAACAAAACAACATCTGTTAAATGCCAGTTTTTTTTCTTTGTAATACGATATAATGCAATACAATAACACAATGCTTTATTCAATGCCCTTTATAAAGGAAATATTTACAACCAAAAAGTCACCACTGAGCTGAATGAAGCCAACTCTGGGGTGAGGTTTTCATGAATAAACTTTCTAGTTTCATGTTAAAATATTATAGATAGCTGCAGTTTCCGCAACACTTCAAGCCAGGGTAGGAACGGAATTTGCAGAGAATTTATTTTAGCTGCTGACAAAACGTCAGGACCCAGCCACCTTGTCAGCGTCAGAGCATTCTCGTTTCTATATGCAGGGAATTTTAACATAAGGGTGATTTTAAAGTGATGATAAGGAGTGCTTCAGCAGTCTCATCAAATTCAGCATGATAGCCTCTGAATTAAAACAAAACTGCAAAGACACTGAATAGAGCGTTTTTGATTGTTCTCCATGATATCTATCTTTACACCACTTTGAGTTTTGTATTTTCAATTGTTCACTGCTTGAAGCTTTTATATCCAATACCCTCCACTCCTATTTCACTATGATTGAGCGTATTACGGCAATTAAATATTGGCTGGCTGTTAAAGGCATGACAACTTTGATATTAAAGTTTGTGCCAGACATGACTGACTGACCTGATATGAATTCATTTTTTTTTTTAATAACATTTTGTATAAAGAAGATGGTCATTAATAAAATTAGTGCTAAATAAAATATTGTACTGTACCTATTTGCAATATTACTGATACCATGGTTAAACACAGCATTTTATACAAAAAAAAAAGCTTACGTTGCTTTTGTTTCTTTATAAGATTTTTTTTTCATTGGAAATGCATAGTTAGGGAAAAGAAAAACTAAGTATGAATGTATCCTCATACTCGAATAAGAAAAACAGAGAAAATCTGACTTATTTACAAGTTATGAGTTTCCACAGATATCTCCCTATTTCCATCAAATCAATTCAAGAAGAGGTTTAAGTGGCAAACAGCAACTCAAATTGGAATGAGCTCCCTTTATGACTTAATTAAACCCTGCACATATATAATACAATACAGATCAACCAATCACTCTTGACGTACTTTATGTTTCAACAGGACACTTTTCTTTGTAGCATAAATTGCCAAGCCTTGATGGTTGTATAAAAAGGCCAGCTTGATTAAAATCAAGAAATAAAACATCCAGGCAGTTCATAATTACCTTGCAGATAGTGGCTTTAAATTATTGTGACTTATCAGGCTTGCCTCCTGCCTTTGCAAGACTATGTATGTATGTATATAAATGTTTGTGTGCTTTATCAGACTCTAAGATAACCTTTAAGGGTACAAAGAAGGTGGATAACAATGCATGTCAAGTGGCATGTATGCTTATTTATTAATACCTGTCACATTGACAGTCCTCCCGGAATGCAATAGCTTTAATACTGCATTAAAAGTTGGCAATAAGCGTTGAGCGATAAAGTATTTGTGTTTTCTTTGAGTTGCTAAAGAACCTTCCTTTTTGTTACAGCACTAGAATCTTCAAATACACAGCTCAGGAAACTCAAAACACTCCCGTTCATACAGTATTCACTTTGAAAAGGGAACTTTAGATGTTAACGGGTCTGCCGTTTAATTGTACAACAAACACAGAAATGCGAGAGTCTGCAGGGACTGCTTCATACAATTTACAGAACGCTTGGGATCCGTTTCTGGACGGTATATTTATATAACTCCTTACACAGCTGGGCAGAGCTGGGGAGAGGATGGGGTTTCAGCAAGGCCCAATGCAACCAGAGAACAGCACATAACACACTCCTGCATTTCATAAAGTTAACTGGATTGGTTGAGAAACTTCTGAACCTCCAGTCCCAGCTCAAGTCAACACAATTTCTCACATACATGCGCACAGATTATTGGAAAAGGCAGGAATCAATTACTTAAAATTAACTCAGTATGGTTACAGGCTTTTGAAATGAAACATTGCTTTGATCTATAAATTAATCTTTAAAACACAAAGAAAATCATTTATTCGTTTTATGAAACAGATAAATGATTTACACATAGTCTTGTGCTGAATTAAATCCTCTTCTCAAGTTCTACAAAAAACTAAATCATTCAATCTGAAAACATTTACTGCATATGGCCGATAAAGAAATATTACACTTTTTTTATGGAAATTTAGAATGTAATGAAGTTTCAGCAAAGGACTGCACCTTAAACATACTGTGTTAACAAAGGCTGAGAACCAAATAATAAGACAGAAAAATAAATGGTGATGATTTACCTCCCTAGATAAATAATGTATCTTGCATATTCCATGTTATTAAGAAGCAATGTTCCAAATAAAGTGTCTAGAGAACAAATGGATTGACAACTAATAGAAACTATCAAGACATCATACTCGATTAGCTGTTTAAGGAGCTTGACAAGAAAGTTCACTTTCATTCAAAAAAAGTCTGTAATGCAAACTACTTGGTTCACTTATGACTAATGAGTTGTTTGCTTTGGACTGGAACACACCAATACAAAATAAAAGTCTTAATGTTTGGAATCCAAGTGACACATATATACTTGCCATTATGCTTATCATAAACCTGCACACATTCAGTGAGCAATCAGCTGCACAGATGACTTTAATTAGGGCATGTCTGCACAGTAATACCAGTTGCAAGTGATCATGCTTTTCTGAATTCCTCTACTACACATTTACATGTACGCCACTGATGGGCAGAGATCATGCAGAACGTACCCCAGCCAGTATAGACCTTCCTCTTCCAGCAGGAGGCGCAGTGATTTTTAAAGAATCCTAGATTCAAGAAACTGGAGCTGTGTTGAGATATTCCGGCAAACCAGCTAATTTGTTACCTGTGATCAAGACCAAATAGCTCAGAGATTCAAACTGGGTACTAATCAATCCACACATTGAGCTGTAAAATGTGTTAGAAGTCAAGTTGGAGCATATCATTAATCAATAACGTACTGTTGGTTGTTTAAAAGTCCTGTACAGTGTTAAGTGTGAACAGCAGTCTGGGCTTGTGAAAATTGGATGCTGGTAGGAATTCACAGCCTGCACCTCTGTAGAGGAGGGTATAGAGAAAACTGGCAATGAACATGAAATAGCTTACAATTGCCAAACTGCCCCCCTGTGTACACACTCCTGTCTGACAATTCTTGAAATGGAAGAATGGAAGCACAATGTATTTGAGTGCACATGTGAGTAAGAACATGAGAAAGTTTACAAACGAGAGGAGGCCATTCAGCCTATCTTGCTCGTTTGGTTGTTAGTAGCTTATTGATCCCAGAATCTCATCAAGCAGCTTCTTGAAGGATCCCAGGGTGTCAGCTTCAACAACATTACTGGGGAGTTGGTTCCATACCCTCACAATTCTCTGTGTAAAAAAGTGCCTCCTATTTTCTGTTCTGAATGCCCTTTATCTAATCTCCATTTGTGGCCCCTGGTCCTTGTTTCTTTTTTCAGGTCAAAAAAGTCCCCTGGTTCGACATTGTCTATACCTTTTAGGATTTTGAATGTTTGAATCAGATCGCCGCGTAGTCTTCTTTGTTCAAGACTGAATAGATTCAATTATTTTAGCCTGTCTGCATACGACATGCCTGTTAAACCCGGGATAATTCTGGTCGCTCTTCTTTGCACTCTTTCTAGAGCAGCAATATCCTTTTTTTAACGAGGTGACCAGAACTGAACACAATATTCTAGGTGAGGTGTTACTAATGCATTGTAAAGTTTTAACATTACTTCCCTTGATTTAAACACTTCTCACAATATATCTGAGCATCTTGTTGGCCTTTCTTGTAGCTTCCACACATTGTCTAGATGAAGACATTTCTGAGTCAACATAAACTCCTAGGTTTTTCATAGTTTTTCATAGTTCCCTTCTTCAATTTCAGTATCTTCCATATGATATGTATAATGCACATTTTTATTGCCTGCATGCAATACTTTTCTCTATTAAATGTAATTTGCCATGTGTCTGCCCAGTTCTGAATGCTGTCTAGATCATTTTGAATGACCTTTATGATTATGATTCTCCCGGGTGGGTAGGACCAGCCCATAGCACTTCAAAGTCAAAACCTCAACCACTTTTGTTATGGGTACTTTTTTTTTCTTCTTTTAAAAAGCCTTGTGTCCAAGTCTTTTAGATTATGCAGAGATATATATATATATATATATATATATATATATATATATATATATATATATATATATATATATATATATATATACACACACGTGCTTGTGTTTCTCAATTACAAAACACACATGTCCCTGGCCAAATAAAAAAAAAAAAAGAAAGTGTAGAAAACTGAAAATCTGACTCCTTAGTAAACTGGAGGTTGGCCTTCTTAAGAAGAGTTGATTTAGCTGATTAAAAGTTAGAATCAGGAACCCAGACAGCTATATTGACTTTACTACAATTCTCCATTTCTATTCTGCTTTTTTATTTTTAAAAAGGGACAAAGGGTAGAAGACTTGCAGTGTTCAAAAGCCACCCCTCCCGAAACATCTCCATAAAACTACAAACTACTGTACCAACAACTTATGTTTTTGTAAAAATTACCAGCAAATCTCTGCTTAGCAGAACAAGTTCACTACTAGCGTACTGCATTATATTTTCTTATTTGCACGTTGATTAAGGATGAACAAAAACTGTTGACACTGCTGTTTTTCACATGGTTTCAATGGAAGTTTAATTGATTATACTGTAGCATGTATTCAATTTGTGTTTGTTTATGCTGTAGAGTTTCAAACATATTAATTATTTCCTGGGTCTTAGTGGCTTCACGCTCCGCACTGAGTTGGAGTTTTGATTCATAGCACTGCCCTTTGGGCTAAGGAACACCGTGCGTAACTGGATAAGGTACAAGCAGGTCTTGCCTGTGAATACACAAGCACATTACCAGAATGAGAAGCACACATCCGATTCTTAGCGAGCTACACTGAAGGTAATGTCAATTCCACTGAACTTGACCATAAATAACGTCAGTGAGATGCCCCCAAAGCCCTGTCCAATCAGGTTACGGGAATAAGGAAAGGGAAATGAAATGTGAAAAGCTTTGGAGCCCGCACGCCACATCTTTATTTCAGTCTGTAAATGGATTTAGTTTGTTTCTGTAAATTAGATTTTCAACAAAAGATGCAGGATGTTCTTTGAACCAACAGTTGCTTTTAGAATTAACTTTCTGGAAGGGTATAGACATAATAGTACTCGCGAGACTGTTTTGACTCTGAAGACATCATACAATTTGTTCTCACCTTGTCCATGGTTTTTAAACTATGAAAAACTAGTTGGCAGACTGTGTGATAACTGCTTTAAAGAAGGGGGCTATGCAGAGTGTGAAGAATCGTGAAGCTTCTATGGCCCTTTTTTTTCTGTAAGAACATTTTAATCAAAATCCTCACCATCATTATCCTTTATTGTTCTAGTAAACTGGAAGTTAGCTAAATTATAAACCCCACAGATTGTCACAGACAGACAGATTTCATATAGAGTGCCCCCACACATTAGATCAGTAAAACGGTAGGCTACTGGTCACCTTCAGTAATCAAGATAGGTAAGCAAAACTGCATGTGACCTATCATTTAAGTGAAATAAAAACTGTTTGCAAATATTATCCTTTTTATATAAATCTAAAATTATATTTGACTGATCTACTTTTCAAATCCATGTGTAACATTTCACATTTGGATACTGCACATTCAGCAGCAGTTTTGAGTGCTCTTTAATTTTTTCTGTGTAAATTACACTAAAACAGGATGCCCAACAAAACATCATGACGTTTTTTTTCTGAATATTCTTGCCAAAAAGCAGCTTTATTTTATACCACGCTGCATTTACGAGTGTACTTCCAAACAATTAATTTGTTGCAGATACCTATTCAGACCGTTGGTGTGGTGGTCCGTCTTACTTTAATACACACAATCTCAATTTCATTAATCGATTAGCCTACTCACTTTAAGAAAAGCCTCCAGTAAAACTTTAAAAGACGATGCTGCACTGTCCTGCACCGTGTCTTTGTTTTCTTTTGTGGAATGTAAAGGAACAGGCTATTGATTAGCCTATCAGGCAACTAACCCTTAGATGTTGCATTTTTTTAAAATACATTTCTTATTTCTTAGTACACTCACATGAGGAAACAAGTCCACTTTGTCAGTCAGAATATGCAAATGTGGTAACAGAAATCAATATTTTGGAGACGATTATTGTGAAGACTCTGAATCAGATTAATTTGCTTCCCTAAGCAGATTTTTATTTGGCGGTTTTTCTTTATATTTTTTATTTTCCTTTTACAATGGCCCAACTCGTACTTGCGAGGGGCCGACATAATAATACTCGCGAGTCTGTTTCGACTCTGAAGACGTCATACAATTTGTGACTCGCACAGGGAGCCCTTAGATGTGGGGCCCTAGGCCACCGCCTTGCCCTAAGGCCGGCCCTGATGCTATGACACACTTCTTGCTAGAAAACCTGTCCTTCCGATAAAAAAGCAAAAGTAATAACATCCACTTATGAACTTTTTTTTTTTTTTTTACTGCCAACAAGTGATTATGGCCTTAATATAGGGATCTAAAAAATGCATTCCCTTGCTCCAGTCCATGGTCTGATCCACTTACTACCATCACAAGCAGAGCCACCTCTGTGGCAGCTTAATATAAAAAATATTAAATTGTTGTGTTCTGTGTCCGAATCAGTATAAAACCTTGAAGTACCTTTTTCTTTTTTCATTTTTTTTTCTTTTTTTTTTTTTTTTAAATACAGTATGTCCTTTTCATCTTGCAATGGGCAGATGTTCGATGAGACAGTGTAAATAAATGAAAAAAAAGTGGACAGTGGAGTTGTGCTTCCCTATCACATCAGACTACACTGATTCGCCCAAATTTGAGCCACTGGCAACCAATCCTACTCGTGTTTCTGGGGGGCAGGTTAACAGACACACTAAGGTGTGCCTGATGTACTTTAAAAAGTCCATCAAGATTTGATCACAGAAAGAGATAATGATGCAATGTTAAGAATTCATTAGTTAAGATAACTCTAATTTCTCACATGTAGGTACGACTGCATTAGCTTATTTGAAGTACAATACGCTCCGTACATTTGGAGGTGAAATATTCCAATGATTTGCAATGCAATTTAAGAATGTGTAGTATACTGATAATATACATATCTTAAATTTTTTTTAAAAATTTTTTTTAATATGCTGTCTGCCTTGTCTATTTCTGCCACAGACTTGTTCACATTTTTCTTGATCAGACATCTGTCCTGGGAGGTGTTGATTTGTCTGGGGTGACATCTTCAAGCAAGTTGCAGTTCTCTGATGGGTTTTGTGTATTGGAAAAAGAACAATACGGAAGCATGCATGTTCACGGGTTTCTGAACACCTCTTTGACAAGAAGAAAGACATGCATCTGATCTGTTTCCATGCACATATTACCTGTCAGCATCTCCTGTGTGTGTGCGTGTGTGTGCGTGCGTGCGTGTGCGTGCTGATGGTTGGTTAATTACAGCTGGAAAAATACATAATGTTGCAATTATATTTTGGCAATTGTTTTTAAAAGTAATTACAGAGTAGCAACAGATCCTAGTTAATCACAGTAAGTGGAAAAGCTTAGACCTTGCATTTGTTCAGAGTTGTCTTACTAAATTACTTATCATAAATACCAAGACCAATTTAATATACTAATTTAAAAGCTGCATACATTAAAACCAGAAAGCCCCTTGTCTTAATTTCTAATTATCTTTTTTTTAAAATCTTATATAACATTGAAATGGAAGAAGGCTTGCATAGCTATTGCTTAAGCTAGAAACAGGCACCAAGGAATCACATTTTGGTATATAAGGGCATATAAGGATAAGGGCGTCTGCTAAGAAATAAATAATAATAATAATAATAATAATATAACTGAAAATGATTGTGGGACATGAAGCTTATCTCCACCTAGTAAATAATATACAGGGTGATTAGAAAGTAAGTTAACCACATCAATGATATGGTGCATTGATGTGGTAAACTTACTTTCTAATCACGCTGTACATCTATTAACACAAAAAAAAAAAGAAAAAAAGAATTAGAGGTGAAAAATGGAACAATATGTATGGTGAGTGCGTGAGGAGCTTCTTTCTTTGGGCACCCTCCCAGCACATTATCGGTCATTAACAGCTGGAAATGTAGCAAGACAGTCCAATTAGCAGAAAATGAACCAATATCAACCAAATGTGTTATAAATTATTATTATTATTCAAGCTTAATAATTAACAACTATCACGATGAACAAATATTTTGCCATCAATTCAAAAGATGAAAAAGGGACTGCTTTTTGTTTTTTAAATCCATGCTTTTTACTGAGCAGGAGGACTACAGTAATTTAGAAATTTAAATTCAATAAACCACTTATGATGGCATTGGAAGCTGATTATTGGCCATTATTCTTTCATGTTGACACACAGTAGTGTCTGACTTGACTCATTCTTTCTCTAAAGCCTTGACCAGGTTGATACTAAATCTTCATTGTTGATGCACTGTGGTATTTAACAGAAGAAACATGCTTAAACATGC
Organism: Acipenser ruthenus; assembly: GCF_902713425.1. NCBI lineage: Eukaryota > Metazoa > Chordata > Actinopteri > Acipenseriformes > Acipenseridae > Acipenser > Acipenser ruthenus. The sequence goes on along the minus strand of NC_081200.1, from coordinate 3,433,702 downwards.
TCTTTTCAAAGCATCCTCACTGGCATCACCTCCCCCCACCTCCTTTATGTTTCTGGTTTGTAAACGAGAAAGCTTTTAATACTTGAGTATTCACGTCACAGTACATTTCTTGGGAGACCATTGCTAAACAAGAGTTTTCATTAGCACTGTTTTTATCCTAGCATAGACATCATTTGCTGACGCGTTTGGTTCGTTGACTGCATTTGCATTATATACTCATTTACAAAAGTCCCAGTGTTACAGTACTGAGGCAGTCTGTCTATCCGTCCATGCCTTTCCACCTGAGTTAGATGAATGCCTAGTAGAATCTAATTGTCTATGGAGGCACCAGTAACTGGTAGTGTTATTTATTTATTTAGTTACATTTTATACATTCTAGCGACTGGTGAAGGCACTGTATGAGAGTTTACAGGAGCTTCACACCTAGTATTTCTGTTTGCAAGTTTTTGGGTCAGACTTGGGAAACCTGCTCAATGACATTTAGCGTTTGAGCAAGTGTAACGGGCAGTGTTGTGAGATACACTGCAGTTACGGACTCTGTCCTGTCCCCTGTCGGTGAGATGAGATGAGGTTAAAAACTCTAAAACCACGAATGCAGACAAGCTCTTTTGCATTATGGTTAAGTCAGCCGCTTGCGATGCACAGGGTCGCCGGTTCGCACCCAGCCTCGGCCCTCTTACACAAGCTCAACATTTCCCACTACTGTTTAATAACAGCTAATTAGTCCAAGTTATTACCTTTCAAATTAGCCATTGACGATCACGCTAGGGCTTGTAGAACAGGAGAAATTATGTTTGAAGTGGTGAATGAAACAGCCGAAATGCAGCTTCAATGTATCATGCTCGAAGTGTAAAATAAGCACAAATATTTTAACAGTGTTTTTCCCAGATTTAATGTAAATCGTGTATTTTTTCCTAGATTTAACCAAAAAAAAGTTCTGATTTAGCTAAATACATAAATGTTAACAATGCTTGCAAGTTTTGGCATTGTAGTATGCAGAGGAGGCAGGGAAGCGGAGACATTGGCTCTCGGAGTGTAATCCGCAGCACACAATGCCAAATCAAACGCTTCAATGGGCGGGGGATCATTTAGCTTCAGATTTAGCTGGCAAAAAAAATATTTTGTGAAAACCCAGATTTAATTTTTCAGATTTAATTGCTGAACGATAATGGTTTTCAGATGTATCTGTTAGGTAAATGTTAAAATGCCAAGTGTAAAAAAAAATATTTAAGTAACATGTATTTATTTGTTAGAAACACAGATTTAACACGTCAGCTAAATGTTGACTCGCCAAGTTTAAAAAAAAAAAAGATTTATAGCTGATTTAAAATGTTGAATTTACACATGCGTTCAACATTTATAAATTATATCTGAAAGTACAATTTTGAAAAACATGTTTTGAAAATGTATGCTAAGTAAGGGGGGCGGCATATAAAAAGTTTGCGCACCACTGCGCTAACCAACTGTACCCAGAATGCAACAATGCTGCATTTGTCACATTCTGTTTGGGACCTGAAATTCGCTCATATGTATCAATTTGCAATTGTTAAATAGCTGCTGAATACTGAACGCATCCAGCATGATTTGCATTCTAACCAAAGACCCTGCCACACAAAACACACAGGAACAGCACATGTGTCAATACAGTTCATAAGACAGCTGGTAATTGGAACAAATATTTTGCAGCAAAATTTATTTTGGAGCAAATATATTTAGTTTCTTTCTGGATACCCAGCAGGTATATAAAGCAGGTGCACAGGCTCACAGCCATTACATGAATTCAGCAGTGTAGACAGCAATTATCAATTAACCTTAAATTCAATTTTTTTTTCAATTGACTTAACCAGCTCTTCAGCCAGCATCACAGCATCTTGAACCAGCATGGAGCTGAAAATTTCCAACAGGCATAACATAACAATATGGCTTCTTTGAGAAAATAAATCCATACCATTACCTTGTACAGGCATTATAGGCAATGCAGACCATGGCTGTGTCCTCTGCCCTCTATCTATATATGTATCAATCAAACTAAAAGGCCCTAAATGGTACCAGACAGTACATATTTTCTCAGCGATGTTACACTCATGCATCATTGCAAAATGTAAGTTTGTATCAGTTGGATGTTCTGTGTGCCATTAAAGGTGTAATTGGATGAGTATACATGGGGGTGCAGGAAGGGCACCTGGTCTAAGTGATTCAATCTGCCAGGATAGCTTTACTAGATAATTACATCAGGCCTGCAGAGCTACTGAAACAAAGCCAAGATGTAATACTGATAGGAGTCTGAGAGGTGCATGGTGCCAAGCACATTGTCCAAAGCTTCAATAATCTTATTTTAACTCGGACTGCTGTCGTTGGGACCTGGGCACTGATTACAAAAAAAAAAAAAAAAAAAAAAATAAATAATAATAATCCTGTACAGGTGATCTAATTAAATAATAATCAAATCGAACACTGATCTTAGCTTTATTTTCCCCTTTCAGTCACTCCCTGTTTAATTGTTCCATTATTCTATACTTGATAATGGCTCGGCACATTTTTGCACCCCATTGAGTTCACAGAAACAGTTTTAACATTCTAAAAAACAAACATTAATTTAATGTGACCAAAAGGGCGATACGGTGTTTACCAGACAGTTTTGGTTGTTTTTCTGCCAATCCAAATAATTCCCTGATTAAGACATAGGCCTATGCAGCGGGTACTAATTTTCACTTAATATTCTTACTGGCGTTTCATTTCATATAAACAAATCTCCAATGCAACAGTATTCTGCTTCTTTATCACACGGAGCTTAATGGAATGATAAGTCTTTCCAATACTTTTAAAGCTATAAAGTATGCGTTATATACTGTATGGAGATAAAAATGAGTAGTCAGTTTTCACATCCAGGCAGGCCAGAATTAATGTGCCGTGCGGGAGGCGCACACTCCCTGCAGGCATTGCATCTTCTTGTTTACAGCTCTGTACAGACATAATGTTCTGCTTAAAACTCTCGACAGCTTTTAGGAAATAACCCCCACGGAAAAGTAGGCACAAGCAATGCTGATTAATATCACTATCACTCCAACTTCGAATCTTGATGCCATATCCACAGAATCAAGTTGACACGCCATAACTGGAGTCCCATAACTTCATTAATACAGCTGCTTAGCCCAATGGAGCTAAACAGAAATAAAACAAACTTCAAAATGCAAAGCTATCCAATACCACTCACAATATAACAAATATACTTTGTGAGTTAGTAAACATCTTTTTAATACATTTTTGTCCCCTCATTTGTGTCAAATCAGTAGCATTAGGCCCTATGAATAAAGCTTTAACACATGGAGTCATTTCGACAATGTTTGATATTCACATCTGTATTTATTACATAAAATCGGAACAGATTGGTTGAACGCATCGGGAGTTACACTTTGTGAATAGGCCCCCTTTAGGATGTCCACCGCCCTTTATCTGCAGAATCTCTTGATACTATTGACAGTACTTGGCTTTAAGACTGAAAATGGACATGGTGGTTTTCTATCACTTGCTTAAGACATGTTTACTGTTCAATATAAAATTGAACATTGGGAACGGGAATTGCTGCAGAAACTAGATTGCATCTTAACAAAGCATCCACAGGCCGTTTACCCGCTTGAACATTTCTGCCGTTTATTTTTCTGAAGATCAGGCTGAAGTTAACACAGGTATAATATGTGGAAGAAAAGGACTGTTCCAAAGACAAATCAAAACGTCATTGCAACTGGCCTCCTGCCATAAGAGTCCCCATTCATCCTTCTGTCCAGACAGCAGCTTATGAAAAATAAAATATAAAACCTGTGTGTCAACAATATTTCATTCCTCCTTAAAAAAAACATTCATAAAACTAGCTGTCGGGGCAAACTTCTACTGTCACATACAAAAGACATCTATGGCTGCAGCCAGATACAATAGAAAACAAAAAAAGAGCTCCCCTACAGCTGTCTCAATAACACTCCAATTAAGGTGAAGCATCACTCTCACATTTGATTCAGAAGCACCATAAGGTGAACATGCAACTCTCCACTTGTGCCTTTTTCTGAACATTAACACTACGATAAAACTATTTGAACGGATTGCACAGTTACTACAGTTTACCTTGTGTTATACTTTCAGCTTCTGTGAAAATCCTACAGAGTTAAATTAGAACTGGAATTAAAGTGTATGTTTATCTACCAGCATGATCAATATAGGGCTAGGAATACCGTTGCAAATCCACAACACACTGTCGCTCTCCTCAAGGGGTTTATGCTACCAATAATTCACTATTACTGTTTGTCACAGGACACAATGCATCATGCCCTACTGCCCGCTGAGGAAGGAAAGCACAACCATACACTTCACTCCCAGGTCTGAACCCTAATCAATATGCGTGCTGGAAATTGTTGGATTATTTATTTTTTAAATCCCTAAAAAAAAAAAAAAAAAAAAAAAAAAATTAAACCTGATTTAATACCCAATTCCAATTGCCCGGTGGTATTTAAAAAAAATCTTTTGCTCCTTTTATCTGCACTCAAAACTAAACCAGAGGGTGAAACACAAGCTTCTGCCAAATTTCAACTTTAGATCTTGAAAGGATTATTCACATTGGAGTTCAGGTGCTTACTAAATATACTGGAAACACCGCTCACCCCTCAACCCCTGTCCGGTCATGAATATTTCTATTTTGTAACATACTTACTGTGTAAAATGAAAATGTAATTTATGGTTGTCAACACACACTTTCCTCAGGCTAAACTGATGAAGTGCAATCCTGCTACCCAAGCAAAGCCGCATCCCTTGAACGACTTGTGTGTAAAAGCTGCTGCCACTATTTACTGAATTGCCTATCACCCAACTGTATGCTCGGTTAATTAAGTTGAACTGTTTCCATATGGCTGCTTAAACATTACCGGAAATAAAACCCACTTCTTATTTTAAAAGACTGTGATTTAATAAAAGCTTGGTTTTCCCAATACACACAGCATCCTCCAGTCAGGTGACAGTTTGAAGCTCATTAGCAGCACTATACATTTCCTTTAAAAATCCATCAAGAAATATGTCCCGAGGATACTGCACTAGCTCAACAATCCTTTGAATTAAAAGGGCTGTGAGACTTTCAAGTGAGGATAAAACATGAACTCGACCTACAGACAAGCAGGCGATAAACCAGGCCTCCACTGAACAACAGGCTTCCTTTATAATGAGTCGATTCACCGACTGCTGTGGGGCTATTTAAGGGAGCAGGGGGAGTAAGTTCAAAGTGACAGCTTCTCTTTGTTGCAGGGAGCTTGTTCATGTCACTGCCAGCCCTTACCTGCAAATGGAACTGGAGCATCCTTGTCAAGGGCCATCAGAGGTGGATCCAGCAGGACCGTGTCATTGTTCTCAGTGATCACTCCGTGGTAGGAGGTCTCAATCCAAGGCTTGTGCTTGTTTACTGCAAACAGAAAAGAAAATTGAGTGAATAAGAATTTTCTTTTTTTTTCCCATAGGTTGAAAGTTTTTCCCATAGGTTGAAATATCACAGTTCTCATGATGTTCTGTGTAAGAAAATGAAAACATAAATAGGTTTTAACTTGTCAAAAAAAAAAAGGTATATGTATTTATTTGTGTGATAACAAATAAAACATTTCCAGGTATGTCATTCTATAATGGAACACAGTGCCACCAGGTGGTCAAATATAGTATTGATTTTTTTTTTTTTTTTTTTTTTTTTTTTTTTAATTTAGTCGTTGCCAATTAGTTTTTATTATTTTCTCCCCAATTTGAAATGCCCAATTATTTTTTAGGCTCAGCTCACTGCTACCACCCCTGCGCTGACTCGGGAGGGGCGAAGATGAACACACGCTGTCCTCCGAAGCGTGTGCCGTCAGCCACCCGCTTCTTTACACACTGCGAACTCACCGTGCAGCCGCCTCAGAGCTACAGCGTCGGAGGACAACGCAGCTCTGGACAGCTTACAGGCAAGCCCGCAGACGCCCGGCCAGACTACAGGGGTCGCTGGTGCGCAGTGAGCCGAGGACACCCTGGCCGACCTAACCCTCCCTCCCCCCGGGCGACGCTCGGCCAATTGAGCGCCGCCCCCTGGAAGCTCCCGTCCACGGTCGGCTGTGGAATAGCCTGGACTCGAACTCACGACATCCAGGCTATAGAGCGCATCCTGCACTCTAGCGAGTGCTTTTACTGGATGCGCCACTCAGGAGCCCCCAAATGCAGTATTGATTTTAAGTCTGCAGATACTTTGTTATCATTGACCAGTTTGCAAGCCCACATTATGTGTTTCACGTCTTTTCTTCAGGACTGGAAGTAATTACTTTTTAAAAATTGTCATGCAAATAGTATAGTCTTTCTATGGTGTTGTGCATGCCAATGAGCCAGGGGAAAGAGAAAAATTGACCTTTACATTTACATCCAAAAACTATAATTATGCTTATTTAGCACATTTTTCTGGCAGTAAATTCATTCTTTTAACATGTAATGCGAAATAAAATATTCCTATATCCTGCCTTGAAACTGCTAATAAGCCTCGTCTTACTGACAAAAGAGTTAAACAAAAACAAACACTTTCCGTTTGCTACAACCCCAATAAGTAAGTTTACACCTTCACAGAAGCAGCTTAGCAATCTCTAGCATGATGAAATCTTTGTAAACCCCCAGCATGCCATACATACAAATTGCAGAAAGGACATTCCTATCCTTACACTAACATTATCACAGTTTGCATTTTGAATATACTGTAAGCGCAGTGCTGTCCATAGTACCAAGACACATGCAATGTATTTTTTTTGTTGAAGGGGGGGGTTACTGTCTACGTACATTAAAAAGAAGTGACATTATAATGGGCCTGGGAATCTGGGTACAGGTACTCAAAGCCTGTTGCTATACTGCAGATCGCTCTCTCTTTATCAACTATTCAGGAAGTGATCTGCACACACTGCATTTAGAAAGAACTGCTACTGTGCAGGCTTAAACTGTCAGAAAAATCTCATGCATCCTGTCTGACGAGTTCCCCTGCTTTAACATGGCAGTACCACGGCCGTGGTAAAACTTCATGAAATGTGTCATTATTCTGTATAAGACTATACGGTGTGTGCAGAAATGTCTTAACACTATGGCTAAAATAACTTTCCCTTTAACATTGCTTTCTTTACCTTTGCTTTTAATAAGATTGATGCATCACCCAGTGATTGAATTGTGCAATCACACCAAGACTAACGGTAAAATCCAATGTGGTGTTATTACCAGATTCTCTGCACCTCCCACATTCTGCACATTCAAAAGCAGCAGCTCATTATTCTCATGATAAAGGTTACCATCGAAAGGCATGACAATTAAAACAGGATTTGCTATGTACTGCGCATGTATTAACGGAGTGAGCGAGCTTGCCACTCACTCAGGTTCGTTGCCCCTTTAAGAACTGCGACCCAGCACACAGAAATGGATTTCCAAAGCGCGGTTGCGCTATTTTTAATAATACACAAATCAAAACACACAATACCAAATAAACACCTAGCTCTTATCGAGCACTAACTACACACGCAGGAACCTAACTAACACAGGACGGCTAAGCCGTTTACCTGCCCCAAAACTTAATTAAACCACACAGGTTTGCACTATACCTTTTCACCCGACTGCTCGGAAGCAGAGCACCTATCCTGCTTCCTTCTACTCAGCAGTCTTGAGCACACTGGCTTCACTCCTTAAATACCCTGCACCTGGTCCTAATTTAATAACAACCACCAGGTGCAGGGGATAATTAAACAATAAAACAATTAACCAATTTAAATTAAACAATAAACAAATACAATTAAACTAAAACCAGTGTGCATTTTCACATGTTTTCTGTGCAGGGAGGTTTTAACCCCCTCCCTGCTGTCTCACAACGGCTGTATTGTTCCTTTGTAATTCAAAATAACATTGACAACAGCCCAGTAACCAAATACAATACAGATCCCAAAATAATAAAAATTCTTAAACACTACCCAGTGAAGTCTGACTGTACTGAATGCAGACGATTAACAATTTTTTGTTTTTAAGTACTCCGACAGCCAGCCTTTAATTTTTAACGACTGTTTGTCAATGATTAAAATCGCCACCCCAGCATCTAGCTCCCTGGTCAAAAACTAAATGCGAAAGGATTGATCCGAGAGCGCTGTGTCTTTAATTGGGTCTGTGTCCTCATCATTGCTGTGGTGCATGCCTGAGAAGTCAAGCCATTTCCCAGTCAATTAGATTGATCTGAGTGATTCCAACCAGACAGGCATGTACAAAATGAAATTAAAACACACTTCACACAAATGACTGAAGATGCACTTCTCAAAATCCCCACTCTATTTCTTTGCTGACACAACTGTGAGAGGAAGAAGCAGGTTTCTGAACATTACATTGGAAGAATCTCTAAACAAATGCAAACGCAGATTTGATAAGGATATTAAAAGAAGCTTTTATACTGTGGATGCGACCACCCATTTTGATGAGTACAGGGTTGAAAAGGACAGATTTAGTATGACAGGCATGAATCTCTATATTTAAAACTCTTAGTAACTGGGAAGGCTACTTTCATTAACACTACAAGCCGGCCACATTGGAACTTAATTAGAATGTCTAAACTTAGAACTTCTACATCATTTTACACCCAGAAAAAAGCAATGGCAACCATTAGGCAGTCCTTACAAGATAATCTTACAATTATCCAGTTGAGCTCGTAATGACATTTTTTACACTGACATTTAAATCACATCTACTCTGAAAAGTAATTAAACCAGGAATCCGTCCTTTACAATTTTATGAGTTTCTAGAACTTATCCAGTCATAGTGACCTATTAATCTAGGGAACGGCAGTGCTGAATGTCCTGAAATGCAAACAGATGACTGGTCAAGCAGATAATAACCCAGCTGTCAAAGATCCAAAAGTGCTTTCTCTTTCCTTGACTCCAGGGACTGCGGTTTGAGCACATTTTAAAAATGATCCATGGTTGCTGCTGAGTTGTTATAATGAGATATAAAAGCATCAGAACTAAAGAAATAAACCCGAGGTGAGCTAAAACCCAGGTGAAATACAGCCCATTTAGAGTTTAACCTCACCTGATGCTTGTAAAGGAAAAAAACAATACCTATCTATTACAGATCACTATAAAAAAAACAAAAAACAAAAAAAACCTCCAGAATATGTTAAGGAAAGCTGGAGATAAGCACTATAACTTTCCTCTACGAAGGCACAGAAAAGTGCACATAAAATAACGAATGCACGGTAATAATGACAAATAAAAAAGAGAAGACATGTGTCGAAGCAATGAAAGGGACCAAGCTTTGTTTTGATTCAATGTCTGAAATATTTTCATCCACACCCCTGGAAGAGACCCTCTATTGCTAAGAGCGATGGAAGCCCAAAGGAAAACTGCATCATTACAGATCCAGACTCCAGGAGTGTGCCTCTTTTTTTCATAAATTTAGTTGTTGCCAATTATTTTTATTATTTTCTCCCAATTTGGAATCGGCAATTATTTCATTATGCTCAGCTCACCGCTATCACCCCTGCGCTGACTCGGGAGGGCGAAGACGAACACACACTGTCCTCCGAAGCGCGTGCCGTCAGCCGACCACTTTTTTCACACTGCGGACTCACCATGCAGCCACCCAAGAGCTACAGCATCGGAGGACAATGCAGCTCTCGGGCAGCTTACAGGCAAGCCCGCAGGCGCTCGGCCAGACTACAGGGGACGCTGGTGCGTGGTGAGCCGAGGACACCCTGGCCAACCTAGCCCTCCCTCCCCCCGGGCGTTGCTCGGCCAATTGAGCGCCGCCCCCTGGAAGCTCCCGTCCTCGGTCGGCAAAGGAAAAGTCTGGACTCGAACTCGTGACGTCCAGACTATAGAGCACATCCTGCACTCCTCGTGGAGCGCCTTTACTGGATGCGCCACTCGGGAGCCCCTGGAGTGTGCATCTTTAATGGAAGCTCAGAAACCCTACTACAGGAGTGCACAGCCATTCAAGTTGCTTAAGGAAACGGTAGTCACCACGTATGAATAAACATGCCCTCGAATCGTGTTGTGCATTTTATAATCAGTTCAAGATGCATGCATGTCTAAATGTGACAGAGTTAATTAACAGCATGGTGTTTAGACAAGAGGAAGGAATCCAGCAAACACACAGTACAAATGTGAAGGCCTGGGTGAGTTTGTCATCCTAGAAATATTCCATATGTTGGGCTTCTAATGTATAACAGGCAGCGTTGTGTGATGCACTGCCTTTATGGATTCTGTCCCCAGTGAAATGACATTAAATAAAGCTCTAAAATTGCTTGTGCTGGAGTTGTGGCACTTTCTTGTGGAGTGTGTGATCGTCCGGTCCTGCACAGCCTCTGTCCTGTTACAAAACAAAATTGTTACTTCATGCACTGTGCCCCATCAATGTTCTGAACTAACAGAAACTCGATTTGGGTTATCAAGAAACGTGCTTGTAGTTTTAAAGGTCGTGGTATTTGAACACTGAAGATAAGTCACAGTAAATCAGTCCTGAAAACAATCAAACAGAGGTTTGTACACGATTGAAGATGTCTAACATATGGGCCAGTCTGCTTTGCACAAAACAATATGTTTCCAATCACAAACAATTATCTTGTTATTCGTTATGAAGTTTCTATGGTTTCTTGTGGTTAAAAAATGTGAACATATGCTGTTTGCGAATGTAGATTATAATTTTTGTTAACCAATTCATAGCAGGGAGCCCATTCAGCATTGTCTTGAAATGCAACATATTTAATAACTTGCAAAAAAAAAAAAAAAAAAAAAAAAAAAAAAATCTTAAATCAAGGCACATCTTATTGACTTCTCTATATGGAAACTGGTACAAAATTCTAGTCAAAGAATTTTTTCTTTATCCTGAGAAAGAAACGTGCACCGTATGTTTTACTGATTCATTAATCATCGTAACATATTTGACTACATCATCATAGCTTCTTCTCATGCTGATCCTTCTCATCTCAGACTGCCTTCGACAGCATTACAAATGTCATGGATTAGCTTCCAAAGCGTCAGTTAGCAGGGGAAGAAAATGCTCAAATGGTAATTACATATTTTCCAGTTGACTGCAAGAAATGATCATTTGATTTTCATTTAAACGAAACAGCACAGTTCGTTAAATCTTTTGACATTTTTGTTTTTAAACTCTGCTCATTTCTCGCCACTCCTATCTATTCAAATTTGTTGTCGCTAACTGTTAACTAATCCGACACACTGTAGCACTGGCACCACTTTGTTTTGATTTAAATGAGATCAGACCTGGACAAGAGCCTTGACAAGATCTTGGTTTAATCAGATTTTATCCCATAGACAAGGTCATTCGCAGCCCACAGTGCCCCACTCTACTGTAGTATGTACACTGCTTTAGGAAAATGTCAATTTGAAATGATTAATCACTAAAGTCATTTACTCACTGAAAATGCACTAGCTTTAGCTATAATTTAAGTATTACCTGAGACCTCAAATCTAGTAAGAACAGAAACACAATGGGGATGGTTTGTTTGAGTAAATTCATTCTGTAACTGACACTTGGTAACACTTCAGTTGAGGGATCCATCGATAAGAACGGATGGTGACTGTGAATATGTTTAACAGGGGATCTCAGTTTATTATTTGCATTGCGCTATAAAGCAATTGTAAAGGTTGCTAATGATGCCGTAGCTAATTTGCCATAGCTACATATCATCAGAGGAGGAGAGCAAAGGTTATTCACGGCAAAATTAGCATCCGATACAAAGGAAGGCAATTATATGTTTTTTTATGGCAGGGTAGATAAAGTTCTTTTAACCCTCAGGCATACTGAAAAGATCCATGCATGTGTAGAGAATCTGAAGATTACCTTTTTGATGGCTACGCAGTGAGAATTTAATTCACATTTTGACAGTAATTAAAGTTTCACTTGCAGATTTAACTTGACAGATAATTTAGAACAGTACACACATCCACCACACTAGTATTAATCCCTGACCAGCTGCTTTTGTTCCCCTTATCTCTTTATTATGCCCTGTATCAGAATGAATCTAGGAGACTAATGCGTTACTTCCCTGTAACTCAAAAAAAAAAAATGGTATGTTTAATTAAAACAGAAATCTATAAGAAATTAAACCTAGATAACTAAGGTCAACAAAGAGCTGATGGTGAATATATTATTCCAATGAAAAGTAAATGTTCTTGAGGGGGAGTGTATTACTGCTACCAATAGACAATTAATAACTTGCTGTGCAAACAGAATCTCAATAAAAAATGGACTGAGTAAATCACAAATCAGGTCCAAGGTTTAAAAGTGCCGCTGCTACAGATGTATAAAATTTGCAGGTTTTTTTGCCCTCCTTCTAATGTAAATTTGAACTGATGATCAAACAGGGATTTTTTTCATTCAACACAACGAGGTATAGTAAATGATCATCTTGCTGTGAAAAATGCCCTTAGTTCCCTCATCTGTCCCGTGTCCTGTCTTTCTTAACCTAGTTAGCTGTTCAGGAATATTGCATTCAAATATTTTCCTCCTAGATGTATATAGAACCTCTGGCTCTACCTCCTCTATGCTCCCCTGCCTCCAGAGCCCGCTCCTTCTCCACCCTCGCTGCACAGTGGTGGAATGACCTTCCGACAGATGTCAGGATGGCCCAGTCGCTGACCACATTCCGGCGCCTCCTTAAGACTCACCTCTTCAGACAGCACCTGTAGAACTCCTCTGTTTTTCCCCTGGAACACTATCACCCTTCCTTAAAATGCACCTTATTTGCTCTTATCCGCCCCCTATTTTACTGCATTTTAATCCTGTACTTCAAAGTACTGTAATCTGCCAAGTGTTTAATCTGTAGTATTTTGTAATTAATCATATCCTGATGTAACTATCACTGTTATCTGCTGTATTATTGAATTGTATTTTGTCACACTTGCTTGAACCAAAAGCTTGAACCAAAGTCATTGTATTTATCTTGCTCTTATTGTATTACTTGTACTGTAACACTTGAAATGTATTTGCTTATGATTGTAAGTCGCCCTGGATAAGGGCGTCTGCTAAGAAATAAATAATAATAATAATAATAATAGGCTTGATTGATGAGAGAACAGAGGAGTTGGCAGTGTCATCTTTGCTGATTGTGGGAACATCTGCCAATTCTATTGTAAGAATGAATCAGAGAAAGGGGAGATGTAGTAGATTGTTGTCCACTTTTAATTTAAAAATTCAGTTTCGAGGAAGAGGTTAATACATCTCACTAATGACCATGTTGGAATCAACGAAAGTACCAGAATCCTGTAATACACTCTCAGTCCCCATAACAACAAATGCTAAATGCTTTGGTTTACCTACAGGTGTCAAAAAAACTAATATAAACTATGTTCTTGTTCTACTATATACAGTACTCAATACCACAAAGGACACTCAAGACAAAGCAATAGTGATCTGTGGAAACACTTTGTCAAACCTCGTTACCTTGCTTAGTTTAAAGTGAAAAACAAAAATAGAATCATGTATTCTAGTACCACAGCCATTATCTTAGACAGATATCATCAGAATAGTATTTGTGCTTGCTTCTTAAAAATCAAAGCCAAATCGCTGGTTGTACTTATATTGGTTGTAAGTATAAAACAGAGGAGGAGGTCTATATTTGAGAGCAGAACATGACCTACCTGAATCAAAGAGTCTATTAATAACACTGAACTGTATATAAGCTGTGACAATTAAGCGCACACTCAGGGAATGAGACTGTCATCTTGAATGACTTGGTCTGAGAAGTAAACGGATCTGAACAGCCCTCATCTCTCACCCAGAAAAGGCGATACTCCAAATCCCCAACGAGAGCGTCTTACTGTCACAGCGAATACATTAAACATCAGTCCCCTGTCGGGTCAGTTTTCATTTTCTTGAATCTTTTCCTTTTATCCAATTAATGGCACAGCAGTGGGGAAGTCAGCTTCCTTACCCATCAACATCATCTATTCAACTTTGGGACTTGTAATTTTGTTTTTTTTATATATATATATATATATATATATATATATATATATATATATATATATATATATATATATATATATATATATATATATATATATATATATATATATATATATATATATATATATATATATATATATATATATATATATATATATATATATATATATATATATATAAATAACAAAGGCTGTATGGTCCAGTGGTTAAAGAAAAAGTCTTGTAACCAGAAGGTCCCTGGTTCAAATCCCACCTCAGCCACTGACTCATTGTGTGACCCTGAGCAAGTTACTTAACCTCCTTGTACTCCGTCTTTTGGGTGAGACATAATTGTAAGTGACTCTGCAGCTGATGCGTAGTTCACACACACTAGTCTCTCTGTAAGTCTGCTAAATAAACAAAAATTAATATATATTTTATATATATATATATATATATATATATGTATATATATATATATTTGCAATGTTCAGCATGCTTAAAGAATTGCTGTATTTAAAAACTCCATGCATTCTAGATTCACCTACATTCTTCCACCCATTCCTATAGCCTGCTCCAATATTATCTCAAACGTACTCTACCAAAAAAGATAACATAATAATCCAAACTCTCAATCAGATTTATGAACGCAGGCAGTTTATATTAACACTGAAATTCAAAACACAATTAGACCAGTCAATTAAATTCTTCCCGCGATTCTAAACAATGAACAAACAATGGACTGGATTCTGGGAAGTTGTTTCATACTGTAGCATGTGATGGCGAAAAGGGTTCCAGAGTAATCTTTGACCTATCTATCTATCTATCTATCTATCTATCTATCCAGTTCAGAATGCTGTCTATATCATTTGAATGACCTTTGCTGCTGCAGCAGTGTTTGCCACTCCTCCTATTTTTGTGTCATCTGCAAATTTAACACCTTTGCTTACTACACCAGAATCTAAGTCATTAATGTAGATTAGGAATAGCAGAGGACCTAATACTGATCCCTGTGGTACTCCACTGGTTACCTCGTTCCATTTTGAGGTTTCTCCTCTAATCAGTACTTTGTTTTCTACATATTAACTACTCCCTAATCCATGTGCATGCATTTCCTTGAATCCCTACTGCTTTCAGTTAGAGAATTAATCTTTTATGTCAAAAGCTTTCTGGACATCTAAATAAACCATGTCATATATATATATATACACACACACACACACACATATATATATATCAGCAAGTTATAAAGGTATGTGAACCCATTAAAATAGTATTACTGCTTATATAGGGGACCTAAAGAGAAGTACCAAACTGAAGAATATGCTGAGAGATAAAGTAACAAACCCATGTGACCCTGAAATCATTGCTTCCTTACTGGCTGTGTGTAATTCACAATATTGAGTTTCCTCAACTCATGATTGCCTGCCTGTGAGTCATGGGAGCTTAAAAAAAAGACTAGAAAATTGCACAGGGTTGTATGTAAACTGAAAATTAGATTTAAAAAAGGAAGAAAAAAAAAAAGGAAAACTTGACATACCTTCTCTAGCTCTGCCCCGTAAATTAATTTCATGGTCGTTAATTTCAAGTAGGATTATTTTTTTCTTCACCTGATCCCTCCCCGGGCCTCTAATATTGCTTTAGAATTGATCTAGGGTTTAGCCCTTAAGGGGCTATGAGAACTTTTTTTAAAAAATTTTACTTTCAACTTGAAATTACGTAAATAAGGCATGAAGAACATTAATCCAATCAAAACGGTTACCTTTTGATGTAGCCGTCATCATCCAGATAACAGCTTTCTACTGCTAAATATCGTTAACCTTGCTGCCTCTACGACTAATTGAAAGCTGGGGGGCTCCCAGCCTCCTATGATTTTTTGTATTTAATTATTTTTGTATTCATTAGGACAAGAAAAATATTGCAGAGTACCAGACACAGAAGCTGAGAGAGATACACAACAATATGGTTCTGCAGTCGGGTTTGAAACCCATTCCAGTAAATGAATTCATTCATTTCTATCAAAAATTCTCTAGGAGTTATTGTATGCTGATAATTGGTATTTCAGCAAGCAGTATGCTCATTTTATTCTGAGAAAACAATTGCATAAGGACATCGGTGTTCTGAAAACACCCTCATTGATTGCAACGTTCTGACCATAGTGCACAACAGAACTCAAAGGATAATAGCTATTCAAACAAAATACACTATTCATCTGGGTTAGGGCTAGTCTTTGGGTAGAAAATAATTGTAACCACAGTAATGTATTCTTGTTGTTGTTAAGGTTTACTAGGACTCTCAGAATCATGTCTGAGCTCAGCCATTAGCCTGGCGCCCTGGTAATGATCCCTCTGTCTTTACCCCCAGTGGATGTAACAAATGCCCTTGAACTCTTTTCAAAGGACAGAAGTCATCGTGCTTCTGTTGGTGTGACAGACATCCCTTATTTTATTTGTATTTCCTCAGAAGTCATACTTAGCATTTGCTCTTGCTAGTGCATGGCTCCCTCACGACTCCTGCAAACACTGTTCTAAAGGAAATTAAATTTGTCACACAAGCCTGCAATCTCCACACTCTCAATAACTCTCTGAGTAACTGAGGAAGGCAGAACTAATGTGTTCTGAATAATATTATTTTTACCCTTATTTTTGTTGTTTTTTTAGTTTCTTGACAGCTTGAAGATTTAGATATCTTTTCCAGGTTATTCCCATTTCAGTTTAAATCATTTTCTTATGAGCAGATGTCCAACCCCTGTTCATATCAGTATGTAGGCTATTGCAGCTAATTTCTCTTTGGATGAAAACGAAACTTCTGGTATTGTGTCGATGTCGCAAAACCCATTCCATGCATCAAATATGAATTGCATTAGTTGTATTTCAGTCTTTTCTTATTCTGAAATCTTTATGAATGTCCAGCGCTGTAATAAGAAATTCACTTCAGTGTCTCATTCATCAAACTGCTTTTTTTTTTTTTTTTCTTTAGCAAACAGAAACCCAATGGAGGTTAAATTTGCTTAGTGGATTCAGTAACAGCACAGCGATTAATCTTGCAGTGCCCATCAAATCTTATTAGTCACAAGGTCTTTAAAATGCAATACTCAACTCCATTTCCTTTATTTAAACTTAATTTTTTTTTTGTTCACAGATAGCACATTGGAAGCAATTGTTACTTGGGTTTCTTGCTAGTGCAGGATGCGCCCTATAGCCTGGATGTCGCCGGTTTGAGTCCAGGCTATTCCACTGCCGACCGTGGGTGAGCCAGGGTGTCCTCGGCTCACTGCGCACCAGCGACCCCTGTAGTCTGGCCAGGCACCTGAGGGCTTGCCTGTAAGCTGCCCAGAGCTGTGTTGTCCTCCGACGCTGTAGCTCTGAGGTGGCTGCATGGTGGGCCTGAAGTGTGTAAAAGAAGAGGTTGGCTGACAGCACATGCTTCGGAGGACAGGGGTGGTAGCGGTGAGCTGAGCCTAAAAATAATTTGCTATTTCAAATTGGGGAGAAAATAAATCAAAACAATTGGCGACTACTAAATAAAAAATAAATAAATAAATGAATGCATTATAGAACGTCTAGAAAAGAGTAAACCACAATGAAGAAGCTACCCTATTTGATCTATTATGATTAACATTGTGTCCCTGAGATGTGGCGGTCTGGCTTTGGTGAGGTTAATAAAAGATATAACCTCTATAAAAGCTATAACCTCTTGAAAATAAGTGCAGACAAAGCCATTGCTCTACATTACAGTTTACAGGACTATTTCAGGTAAAAAAACAAAAACAACAACAATTTGTTTCTATGCTTAAATGCCCTGAAAGCAAAGTAAAGCATCAGACTCAATTTCAGGCAATTTGAAATGTGTTGTTCTAGAGCAGTGGTTCCCAACCCCGGTCCTGGGGACCCCCTGTATCTGCTGGTTTTCATTCCAACTGAGCGCTCAAATCACTTAACTAGACCCTTCATTGAACTGATATTTAGCTTAATTAGACCTTTTTAATTGTTTTCAGCTGTTAACAGTTGCAGAGTTCAAGTTACTTATAAAATAGTATAGCTAACTTGAAATCTGCAACTGTTAAGAGCTGTTTTGGCCATTGGGCAAGTCATGGTAAAAAGCTTGCATGCTGAATTTACATCAGATAAAGTAAAAGAACAAAACATCTCTGTGCATTTAAGGACAGAAAATTGAGGAAAATTAACCTAATCGAGGGCAGTTTTAATGTATATGTACTGTACTGATGACATATAACATAATATTCCGTACTTTGTATTTTACCCTGCAGATAGAAGATGACTTGTATGTTTTTTTGTTGGCTTCCACACCATCTGGAAATAGTATACAGATTATGAAGCATTGACCAGCACTTTTTATTTTTTTTTTAAAGCCATTAAACACCACCTAAAACCAACAGTCAGGTAATATCTACCACTACTGAAAGAAACCATTACAATTATCTCTCAAATATTTAGACTTTTTCAACTTTCAATATCTAGAAAAAGATTAGAGTGAGAGATTTGCTTTATTATAAAACAATGTTTTTGTCCAAGATAGATAATTTGAAATAAATGTAAAACATAAACATATATACTTACAGTGCTTGAAATGGGGCGGTACTCACCGGTACGGAGTCCCGCCACTTCTCAATTTCAAATATTTGAGTCCTGCCACTTCTGAATTTCAAACATTTGAGTAGCACTTTGGTGCTTATCACTGACTATCTGCCCGTTTTCTTTTCCAAACTGTCAGCTGCATTTATGTGACTTTCTAGTTGTTATTTTGTTGTCCTAGCAGCAGCTGCAAGGTTTACACCACAACAGAGCATAGACTGCAACTCCCAGAGTGCATTACAAAACAACTGCAACTCCCAGAGTGCATTACAAAACAGAGCAGGGGAATTTATTTTGAATGGTCCAGGTCAAGTCACAATTAGACGACATGAGCTGGACAGGGAGAGAGGGAAAGAGAGACAGCTGGACAGAATGCCTGAGAGAAGGCTGGACAGGGAGACAGACAGAGAGAGCTGGGCAGGGAGACAGAGTACTGTGAGTACCGCCACTTTTTTTTCCCATTTCAAGCACTTTATATTTGCACACAAACACACTACAGTACAGTATATGAGGATAAAGTAATAGTTTCATACTCAAAACAGACCTCAGGCCTTTAGCAGAGTAATGTTTATTTCTTATTTTTAATTAGAGAAGCAGAAAACTGTGATGACAATAAGGCTTCCTCAAATACTATGAAAAGGGACTCTGGGCTACAATTTCAAACATTTAATTAACTAATTAACTTAACTAAACAATCTAAATATTGGGAAACTTAAAATTAACAGATGTTCTCCATATATATATAATATATATATAATGGTCTGCTGGTATTTTTTTTTTCACCTTATTAAGACAGATAATCCTGAAAATCTACTTAAAGCACTGCTAGGGCGACCCTGAGCTGGTACCTAGCTGAAATAGGAGCACTGCTCGTTAAATGTAGTCTATCTTGTTAAGGTGATTATGAGTCACAATCCTCCCTTGCATCAGATAACATGTCACACTCAGCGAGCGATTCCATTAGAGCTTTCTCTCTACTCAGCACAGACGACAATGGACAATAAATTGTGCAGAACACATCCTGCTGTTCACAGGCAGGGTTTGAGTGAACTACACTTACACACCAGAGAAGATGCACAAGCTGCCATTCCACTAATCAGCCTTGGAACTTTAGATTAATCAAAGTATCAGTGTTGAGGTGCATGTCTGGCAAGCCATCCAGATGGTAGCTTTCCAGAACATTGCCCTGGTACGTTACACACGTCCTGTGAAAATGTTTTACATTACATACGGTTTCAAAGTGGATGCATGCTTCTTGTTCTGCAATCAGAACATCACCAAATCTGCAGAAGGAATATTTCAATTGCAAAAGTGCATGTATCGTTAGCCGAAGAATAAAGTTACATTTGACACAATGGTTTCAGTCTAGTCTAAAAGCGACATCATTCTAGGCATCTATTTCAAATTGAAAAAGAGTAATCATATAGAAGAGTTAGTGAACAGTACGGCACATGACTTTTGATGAATAAATTATTTAAAAGGAGCATGTGAAATATGTTGGCAAGGCAGGCCATCTATTGTATGATGTCTTGAAGAACACAGCCTATGATAAGGAAACCTGTTTGATTCTGGGTGGTTTTCGGTACAACGTGTTTATTTATACTGCATAATTTGACAGCTATGTTACGTACTCTCCCCTCCCTACCTCCATAAAGGTCAACGTAGCTGTACCTGTGGTGCACGGACGAGGAGGTCGATAGATCTGTAACTGCTCCTCACTTGAGTGTGGTTCTGCAGGTCCGTACCCCGCCGTCGCCCTCACATGACACTTACGAGCCTCCAAGCAGAGTGCTTTTCCAGCTGGAACCACCAAACTGAAGGAATATTTTGAGTATATGAAGGCATATTATTGCCTAACTTTTTTATTTGTCTGTATAAGGTACTATATTAATGTGAGCATATTATGGATAATGTCTGTATGATCTTCTCGTAAGTGGCCTGTCAATGTGCCTGAAGTTCATCATATCCTTGGCCTCTATGAAAGACTGTCATTTAATAATCAATGTGATAGTTGTTTTTATGAATTGGACGCCAGGGAACTGTGCTTACCAAGTATATCACACAACAGCCAGCAGGTTAACATGGCTGGAATTGGACAAGCAACCCAGAGGTGATAGATTTCATTGCAAATCATCTCAGCCTCCCCTAACTATTCTTTATGGTGTTTTTCATCATTCCACTCTAAGCTTTTATGAAAAAAATATATCTTTTTGAGCAACCTAGTTTTATCTTTTCCTTATATATTTTTTTATTTGTTGACTTGCTTTTTCTAATTTTTCACATAAAAAGCAGCACACTGTTTAATTCGTACTGCGGAGGGTAATGGCTTCTCATCAGCTTGTCTCCAACTAATTTTGTGAATCTTCCTTTCCTTTTTCAAATGAAAAAACCCGCTGCATAGAAAGAACCCATTGTCTGCTAAAATAAAAACCGCTTCAGCACGTAGATCTTTAATTTGCTTTGTATTATTGTGCAATGCCTGTGTATATGGTATAACAGTACGATAGTAATGCTTTGTTTTTAATTATTTTGTATGTTTTTGTTTGTGATGTGTATCGTGCAGTACAATCCAGTGTCTGGATGTTGGAGGTAATAAAGCTGGGCTGTTCTTTTTGATTGAATTCTTCCCAACCTCGACAGATTTCAAGACATATTGTTTATGCATGTCACTCAGACCATGCTTCCAGACTAGACCTGGCTTCTACTTTGAGAAACGTGTTGCCAGAAACATGTTTTCTTTTGGCCAATCAGGAGAGAATATTTGAGCATGTGACTCATTGATCCTGTGACTGTGCAAGGTGGCAGTGCAAGGCGGTGTGGTCTGGACAGCTCTTTTATAGATATGCTCCCCGATAGACCATTTATATGTCATACATGATCACAGAATCACCACTACAACTTTCCTTCATTTTTATGACGATCATGTTTTGTTCAAAAACATTTCTTTAAAAAAACGACGAAACATGTTTACTTGTGTATGGTAGGTTAAGAAGCATCTTGTATCATGACCTTCCAGGCAAAGATAACACATTGCTGCATGTTTTACTATTAACGGAGCACCCCGTTGTCAAAGAAATTTCTAATAAATGAAAAGCAAATATGTACAGTAGTAAAATACTTGTTGAAAACGGTGACTGAAATAATTATGTTCAATGATTTATTTAGTGGAGCACAAAGCTGTGACAAAGCCAGTGGTTAAGGGGATTTAAGACCTGGGAATAAAATAATACAACTTACCATAAACTGTATGAAGTCAATTAGCATTATCTCTTTTGTTTATTGGAATCTCAGCCAGTTGAGAAAGCATGAAAACATATATGGAGGGGAAATGCTAATCAAAATCAGAACTGGTGCGTTAAATATTTAATAGGTTTGCAAGTTCACAGTAGCATGTGGTAAACGGATGCCACCTCAATTTCAAAGTTCTGTTAGCATCAAAAGAACTTCAGGGTTAAGCAAATTTTGAGCAAAAAGTGTTTCTGAACATACAAGGGAAAAAAAATGGAATGCTGTGTGATGGACAATTTACTCACTCAACATTTACCCAAGCACGTTTTCTGCCAACACTAAATTAAAACAAATGTTCTGTCCTCAAATTGATTTTCTTTGCATACTGGTACGCTTGGCTTGATAAGTGCTTTAATGGAACTTTATATTATCTGGTAAGGCAGTCTGCTCAAATAAAAGAAAGAAAAACAATGGTGACTTCCAACTTCTATTGAGTCAATCCTTGGCCACTCTGAAGGTGATACCAGTATTTATTTTATTTGTATTTGAAAGGTGGGTGTGGTTACTAATTTAATCTTCTGCATTAGTTTGCCCCTTAACACTACTAGTAAAGCAAACAGGGAACACTGTAGATTACAGAGCATAGCTAGCCAAGGACTACCAATGGTTCCTGTTCTTACATGGTAACTGCTATGTATCTGCTTTGCAAAT
The DNA here is from genome assembly GCF_902713425.1 of Acipenser ruthenus. Taxonomy (NCBI): domain Eukaryota; kingdom Metazoa; phylum Chordata; class Actinopteri; order Acipenseriformes; family Acipenseridae; genus Acipenser; species Acipenser ruthenus. The sequence continues at coordinate 3,411,203 of NC_081200.1, read as the reverse complement.
ACTATCAGTATACACTGTACAAGTTGTTTTAAGGAAACGTTTTAAGGAAAACTGCGTTATTTTCGGTATTCATAACTAAATTGAAGCTTAAAAGTTCAATGTAATTATTTGAGTTCAACATTCTCTCAAAACAACTGTGTGTGAAAATTGGGAAGCAATTGCCATTACCAAATCAAAAGCTATTGAACTCCAAGTTTTGACTCATTAAACTTTGGAAGGATTCCTTCGCATGTTGGTTTAAATCTATCCTTGGCAACAACGGTGCAAAATTACCCGTTGTCTATGCAAGAGTGCATCTAGACCCTGTCCATCCCAATACAAAGACTAATGGCATACCAAGGATTTCACAGACCAGGGATGCAGCAAATAAACATGGATGAGTCAGTGTCACAGTGCCACTAAAGCCATGCTCTGCCAAAGCCTGCCGTCCCCTAGCGATGGAGAGGCACAGGTAACCATCACTGTCTGATAATGAGGAGACAGGAATGTTTCTTTGTGCAGATGTCACGTCACGCCAGTGTCCACTCTGACAAAGGGAAGCAACTCTTCCTGTTAAGTGAAACAGGCTTCATCGTACTCCCACACTCATTCTCGTGTAGAACACAAGCAAGCCCTCACCTTGCTGTTAACGCACATCAGTCTGGAGCTACGGAGATTCTTGTTAGCGATGAAGTGACTAAGAATGATAAAGGGCATGGCTTGGCAGTACCTATATCTAAATTATTGTGACTGAACTTATCCCAGGGAATTCCATCTCCCAGAAAACTTTGCAAGTAACAAGGAGTCATTGTGCTAACTGTAATGAGTAGAAAACCTTAAATTCTAGGGCCCACATACTCAAGTATAATATTTTTTCTAAAGATTAAAATATTGACTAAGAGAAATAAGTATAACCTTGCTATCAGAATGTCAATTTTGTCGACGGGGAATGAAAGTAATTGGATGAAAATGCTGAAAGTAAAGCTATCGTGTTCTTTCCAATTAAACATTTTGTCACTGACAAATCGACCCAGGTCCTTGTTTTGGATAGCAAAGAGGCCATTACGTCTGCCATGATGTTGCTGAACTAAAATTGCATCAATATTTGCAATTTAAAACTTTAAAAATCGGCCCTTTATCCTAGACAAAAGTACATTAGATTCAGAATTTACCTTCTGAAACCAATTCCCAGGAAAGAACTATTGATGTTTTATTTGCAAGTCTGCACTGGAGAAATAAATGATAGCATTCAGTGAGATTTTGTATTTTTTCAAGTTTTATTTTGAAAAGTAAATACTATCAAAGTGCATTTGTTCCACCACTGATCTCATAGGATAGACAGACACGGCAAGACCAACAGCAAGGTACAGGACATAAAGCAAGCATACTGAGTAAAAAATAACGTTTTACAGCGTCTGACACAGAAACGCTACAGACAGATATAACCATTCCCTCACAGGGAATGTCTAATTACTAGTAAGCAGTATTCAATTCCAATGCAAACAGCAGCTACACTCACTTACTGTATATAATACATCCCAACAGTACATTCATTAATGGTGACTCTTTACAAGAAGTCCTGAAACCCTCTCTCATTAACTTCATGATAGTTTGCATGTATGGAGTTTGTATGAATGTACTCACAGAACACTCTAGAAACATATAACCGATCAGTTATGCACGACATTGTAAAATAATGCAATTCACCCCAGTTCTCATAGGTCATGTCACAAAATGTCTTAACACCAATGGTTACCACATGAACTACACAGCAGTAAACAACTTTGTAAATCAAAATCAGTTTGTAAAAATAAATAAATAAATAAATAAATAAATAAATATTCAAAAACTCTTTTCAGTGAATACAACTGCTTACAATCACTTTGAATTACTGGAAGCATAACAAAAGGATTCAATTATGGCAATCTAAGGGTTTTTGGAGAGCTTAAAAAAAACAAAAAAAACACAACACTGATTTGAAATTATTCCTCAGTGCATTCTTTCATAACAGTTAGTGTCATAACAGCAGTTCTGATTTGAGAAAGCTTGAGGGGAAAATAAACACAGCTGATAAATCAGTAGGAAACTGTCCCTTGCAGGATAGAGAAGGTCATTTTCTCAAGGCTTAGTAGTTAATGGGCAGCAGTGTGGAGTAGTGGTTAGGGCTCTGGACTCTTGACCGGAGGGTTGTGGGTTCAATCCAAGGTGGGGGACACTGCTGCTGTACCCTTGAGCAAAGTACTTTACCTAGATTGCTCCAGTAAAAACCCAACTGTATAAATGGGTAATTGTATGTAAAAATAATGTGATATCTTGTAACAGTTAGTAAGTTGCCCTGAATAAGGGCGTCGGCTAAGAAATAAATAATAATGGTTAATGTTCTGGGCTGGGAAGAACCAGGTACCGACTGTATCTTGTGCCCAGACTATACCAGAGCATCTGGTTACCCTCCACATCTAAAAGGAAAACCAGTGGCCAACTAACCACTCCCATAGTCTCCACTATGGCATCAGTAGCCTCTGCTTGATACAATTAACGACATATACGCTAAAATGCACTTGTAATAAAACGTAATGTTTTGATAATACAGAAATCACGTTCAGAATAGAATTGGTTCACTTTTACAAAATCTTTCCAACAGTGCTGCTGTTTTTTTTTTTTTTTTATTTTATTTTTTTTCCCATTCCTCAGTAGCGTTAGGATTAAAGAACCCCCAGGGCAAGGTTTTATGCCTGTTTTCAGAAATGCCTCATTATAGTCTTTCCCACTCCAGGTAATCAGCCCATTTTGTTGGCACTCAGATATCCACACTAAATCCACAGAGTTTCATGAGGAACTCAACCTGGCTAATGTGGGGATATCCTTTGATTTGGAGTGTAAGGAACTGGGCACTGCTCAAGTGCAATATGGCCTGAGGAAATATTAGATAAAAGAAAAGCTTGCGCTACTGAATCAAATATATTATATATATATATATATATATATATATATAATAACAACAACAACAACAACAACATCATTGGGACATGTTGGGCATTCATTCTAGAAAATAATTCTCTTCACTTCTCTTGTTGTTGGCCACATCACATTTGTAGCTTGACATGCTCGGATTATGGAAGCACATTCATTTTTTAGAACACTTTGGTAGTTTTGCACTTCATTGCACCCCTGACCCTGCAAGTGCCAACAGCAGAAGTGGATGTAACTGTTTTACAGTATTTACTTTTCATTTCAATCTTTTTTTTTTCTCCCTCTCCCCCCTTGCATTAAACCTGATGGTGAGGAAATTTATACAGCACATCATTTCTTCCCCTCCCAACAATAGTTGTTACACCGGTCTCCCTTTTGGTTACATTTTGTAACCACAGGCATTTCTCCAGTTCACTGCAAAAGCATAAAAAAGAAACTCCAAGAAGCAGAAAAATGTTTTGCTGTTTTGAAAATGACTCATGCTGTATTTCACAAGAGACCAGGGAAAACAACCTACAAAAGGTTCTCCGATACCCAGTCCCAAACATCTCTTATTCAGTCCCAAAAAATTCTTACTAATCATGCTACAAAATCGAGAAGGGGTTTGGGTCAAAAACACAGTTTGCTATTATTCTAGAAGGAATTCTAAATATATTTATATACACCTTAAATGCCTGCATGTAATATCAATGGATGATATAACTTTATTAGTAATTCAAAACAGCCCTATTCAAATTGGGCCAAAGGAAATTAAAAACTCGCAACATGTTTACCTAAAATGCAAGAAGATAATTAAAAACCCAGCAACAGTATATTCCCAATGTGTGTGATGTGCTAACAAGGAAGTAGTTCAGGGAGTTGTCTTGTTCTCCAAGCTGTTATTGTATTGTTTAGCTTTCTAAGACATGTATGAACAAGGTGTCTGGTCTCCAAACATGTGTGAATGCTAATCATCAACAACGATCTTTTGAAATGTGTGTGCTTTCTTTAATGAAAAGAAGGCCAACACCGTTACCCACAATGCACTAGATCTCAGAAAAGACCTTTGGAGGTCAGTAAATATTTTCTCTCAATTGAAATAAATGATTTCCAGTGTAGAAGCAGTTTTTTTTTGCTAACACACACTTTTTTTTTTTTTTTTTTTTACAGAAAAGCCATGTGGAATGATTTATAGACAGTGGAGTACCTTTTACATTACCTACAGCAGATAAACAAGTCCAAAACTCCATCCGCAGTTCAATTAAATGACCAAGAGCTGAAAAACTCATTCCTGCCTGGACGCTATTGTTGGGTACAAACAGCAGATAAGGGAATACGGTACAGTCTGTGTCATGACTGACAAGAAGTGACTTCACCAGTGTACACAGAAGAGATCGTTTGATTATACGAAGCACTTAACATAATACAGGAGGTTGGACTAAAACACTTTATATAATTGTCTCTAATTACTATGTATTTACATAGTACAGACATGTCTACTTACAGACGTCAATCTGCATGCGTTCTGGAAGTGTCCAGGTACCTCCTTCTTTATCCCAAAACTGTGTCTGGTTCCCATGACGCAAATGCAAGTTGGGCAACATCAACTTTTATGCTGCCCCTTCTTTGAACTATTTTGCTTCCTATTTCTAGGATATTCGGCCAAAAACAAACCACGAACGAAGTGTGTCACAGTCAAACTTCAGCCGATTTTCATTTCTGGATTTTCAGCATGAAATAAAAGCTTCCTGAAACCTTTTTCCCTGTTTCAGGAAAACTCACTTAAAAATCCTAACCAGCTGCTACCCATTTCCCATTCTTCAAGCCCTCTATTTACAAAACTGCTTATGGTTAAGTGCCCTGAATCAGACAGGGTTCAGCGTCCACATAAAGCTGCATTTCACAAACAATCCATCTTGGGAAGAGTACAATCCTCAGTGTGGATGTCACACCTGCCAGCGCCTATCGCAGACCCCCACCATACTGCGGTATTCTACCTGTCACGTCTATCACTGTACGTTCAAAACATCTTGCAAACTATTTTGCAAAGTTCAGAGAAAACTGTACTCTGATTATTTTGTTTAACTATTTTTATAATGCTATAGATTTTCAGATCTATGATTGGTAGGTTGTTCTTTTGTGTTACACAATACAAAGATGGGAAAAATGGACAGAATCATTGCAGATGTTCATTGTTATTTATATATATATATATATATATATATATATATATATATATATATATATATATATATATATATATATATATATATATATATATAAAATAAAACAGGGTATGATTTATGTTTTGTCAACCTGTAGGGTTAGTGTTAATGGGTGCCATTAAAAAGGTTTTCTGAACCCAGACGGCTGTGGTGTGATAATTTGTATTTTAATGGTACACCATATAAAAAAAAGGCCAAGCCTCCACCCCAAGCAAATACATTTCCTCTTGTTTAAATAATTCAGGAGATGTTTCAATGAATATCTTAGCTGTGTTATGGAACTGAATGATGGCTTACAGATGTAAGAGCTATATCAGTCCTATGATAGTAAAGGAGTTACAATTGAGATATTCCAATTTAGAATAAAATGCCTGAAGGTGCCTAGGCAGGCTTTGTTAGACATGTGCTCTATGCAGTCATACCACCTTTGAATCTGACCTTGTCAGTTACCATGAGAAAAGCTGATGGGTCAGTGCATTCAGTGAATAGGAGACCTGCAAGTCTTTGGAATAGAAAATAGTGTTAATGGCAGAACAGAGGGACCATTGCCTTAGGAAAGGTATAGACTGTGTTTTTGAAGGCCCTATCTTACAGATGAGACATGCAATCAAGGTCTTCTGTAAGCACATTATGAGGCTGCTATGTTTATGAAAATGAACACCAGAGTATTAACACCAGCCCAGGCCACATACTAATAGAGGAATTAAACATTCTAAAAGAAATGCAGTATAATGACACAAACATAGTGAACTTCTCAATATTATTACAACACCATTCAAACATAACTTAATAAAGGAACCATGCATTATTGAGCTGGGAAATCCAAGCTGAGGCGACTGATCTCATTTTCCCAAGCAACCCTGCTTGTGTGCAGTGTGAAGGATTTAAGGTAAATTGCTTGCTGGGCTTTCAGTAAGTGACTGGCAGAACTGCAATTCAAAATCAGGATCACTTGGATAAGTCCTTGTGTTTAAAAAGGGTTGCTTAACCCCTCTTGCAGTAGTACATTAATAATAAAGTTTTGCATACTTTACAATCAGATTAAGCTACGACCTACAGCATAGGCAAGTACTGCTATTGAGTAAACAGCCAATGTGCTGTAAGCAGTTAGAGATGTGACACCACTTTATTCTTAAAATAACAACTGACTTCAGTATTCTCTAATATCATGGTATTTCAAGAGTGATCACAAGCTACTTGTCATTTGTACGGAAAATACAGAATATACGGAATATGTTTTTATTCCCAACAAATGAGTATTCACTTCCCTACAACATGAATAAGTAAATTGCTGTAATCGGAGCCAAAGCTAAGAGACTGTGCCATTTGTTTTCTGTCTTCATATCAAAATGTTAAATTAATGACAAACACAACATACCCATTGTTTTGTTGCACAATTGGTCTGAAATCAAAGAGTGTGAGGCACAATTGTACCAACCCAACGTCATATTCCTGTGTAATCTAAAACTGAGGGAACACAAAGCCACTTAATGGCTTGGAACTTGGTTTCAGGAGACTAGGTTTCAGGCCACTGCATGGCACACCAGGGGAGGACTAGGGGTTTGATACAGCAAAGTTGCCTCAAACTAATCTCCCGATCTCCTGGAATCAGGTTTCAAACCACTTTTCCTAAAAAAGCGGCTTTGTGTTCCCTCAGCTTTACGGCAGTGTTAAGAATTAAACTGAACAGCCAAAGAGAATTCTATATGTTGAAGTGTATCAGCCCAGCAGCTACACTGTCAATCTTTATTTCTGTCTATAAACAAACCAAACCAACCTACAACTTTATCAGGGATCACATCTCTTTTGAGGTTCCTCAGCCTTGACAGCATGTCATGTGAATGTACTCTAGGTGCGACTGCATTCAAAAAGCAATTGTGTTGCCATTGAGGGGGCAACACAGATGTTAAGAACAACCTTTACGATGATAATCCGCCCCCCCCCCCATTCTCCCTTGTAATGTTTGTGATGATACGTTCCACATCACAACCTATGTGAGACAGCAGCTAGACACAAACGTGTAATTATAGACTGTGCACAAAGTGCTGCTGTACAAACCCCGACACTCAACATTACATAGCTTCTAATTAGTTACTAATCTAATTAGATTAGACACATTAAAATGGGGAATAGCAAATTCCATTTATAACAGTGCTGGAAGTGCAGTCACTGTGTATTGCATGCGCAAAAACAGGGCACGTACATTCGCTAGACTATCAACACCAGAACCTGCAAATAAATGAGCTTTAAATAGGATTTCTTCTATTATAAACACCCATGTTACTTATGTCTATGGCAGGCGACCCAAAAGCATCTTAAAACATCATTTAATGCAATAAGAAAAACTGTATGATCGCAAACATCATAAAAAGGTAAGGGGACAGGAAATGTGAAGCTTATTACTCTAAAGGTTCGATGTACCCTGGGATGGTGTGCAAAAGTGTTTCCCAATGGTGTTCAACTTTACATTCAAATATGATTCTACTGTGTCCGTTTGCTACTCGGCACTGGAGAATAAGAAGCAGGACCGGCTGGTTTTGTGTGTTCAGAAGTTTAAGATGGCAGCAGCAACAGCAGCTTTCACAGCTGACCCTTCAATTACGAGCATCAAAACGCAACCATGTGCAATTCCTCCATGGCAGCCCGTCACTCCCGTCAGCCCACAATAAAAACGTTCTGGGACTTTTCCAGGCAATTGGCTGTGACTGGCACTACAATCTGTGCCAGATAAAGAAGCGAGAAGTGTCTACCAGGCAACATCCGATCTTTATCTTTCATCACATCCACCTAGAGCAACGTCTGCTTCATCAATTTCCATCTGATCTGCTGTTTACACAGCAGAGCTCCGCCTGCTAATCCCATCCTACCTGTCGTTTAGTTTAGGGCTGCCTTCTCAGCACAAACACTACGGCTGCCTGAGCATTAGCCAGCCGCCTCCAGTAACTTCTCTGTACAATATTGGGGAAGGGATTAGCCACGGCAGCCCCTTACTTTATTTTTTACTCCATTTGTTTTTAGGCCATCCTTATGAAGCTAATGAGCTCCTGGTGCGTGAAATTGGACTACAGTTGCCAAGGTGACCTTGCAAAAGGGAGCTCACTCCAGCACTACTACTTCTTCTTATTGAACACAATGAGTCGGGATAACCCATCAGGGCTATCAGAAAGGTCTTATAATTAGAAGCAATGAAAAACATCTGATAACGCAAAATAAAATCACAGGCATTAGCTATCTGTTACAACACATCACAGCCACAGTCTGAAAAGATGTTGCTACTGAAGGAAAACACACACACACACACACACACACACACACACACACACACACACACACACACACACATTAATGACAATACCTTCATCCGGCAGTAACTGGAGCGAGACTGTAGAGAATCACACTTTCTGGTTGGGTTTTGCACAATTGCTTATTGTGTCATAGCATATGAAGTGTAATAAGAATCCATAAAAACCGCAGGGGCTTGTTTCACTATGGTTTATTATTGTTATTGCACATTATAAGTGTTTCAGCCTATCAGCCTAGCTGTGTTTACATAATGCTAAATACAATTTTGAAGTGGGGCGATTCCTTTTGAGCCCATAATGTCTATACTGTGCATGGGCCAAACAGACAGTAGATTAACTGATACATTTATCCACTTGTACCTCTGCACATGGCATTCCTCTATTCACACATACAGACAAGCATCGCCAGGGTACTGTATATACCAAGTCAAAACAGCATATTAAACAGGACAAATAAAAACCTGGGAGAGTTCTCTTGACACTGAGGAATTAGATATTTTAGGAACTAAACAAACACAGTCTAATGACTACACAAGATTCAGACTGTAAGGACAGAATTAATAATACAAACAAGCTTTCTTGAGAGACTACAAGAGCATACATTTATCCAAGACAGACTCAATTCCTCCCCGCACATAGCTCACTGTATTTGCATATTAAGCACTCTGTGTTTTCAGAACTATACATGTTATAAAGAATATTCCAAAACATTATTAGACTATTTTCAGTAGTTAGTAAAGGTTTAGTTGACGTGGCTGTCGCATTATTTTAAAGTACGCGTGATTTATTTTCGTAAACCTTGTAAGGGATATTTTACTGTAATAAATTGAAGTATGTGCACACCACCTCAACTGATAAATAGGAATACCCAGGACACATAACGTAGCCTTTTCAAAATAACATTACTTTATGCTTTATTAAATGCTGATAAGTGTTTTTTAAGCGTTAATGAATTTATCATGTGTCACTGTATTGTCCTTGAGCGCCAGGAGTTATGACAGGAGAGTGCTATTATGAAATCTGACTGTGGAAGTAAATTCCTCTTTGCTTTAAAAACACCTTTTCAACAGACAAAGGTTTATAGCGCAGGTTTTGCTTTTTGTGCTCTGCAGCATTAAGCAATTTCTACTATCTGCAGCAAGAAATGAGAACATGCCAACAGGAGCCCGGTCACAATACAAAGTACAAATCTATATCAGTTATTGGTATGCAAGCATTCAGCCTCATACGGGCTGTTGCATTGTCAAGTCTGTGTGTTATCAGCCCATGCTGCTTGCACAAGATAATGTAGCATTTGAGACTTTTCAATGGAAATAAAAATGTACTACAGTACAATACCCATTGTTTGTTCAGCAGGGGCAACTTTGCTTCAGAAATGCTACATTACTTTACTCCTGTATAGGTGCCAGGTTTTATCAACTGAAACGCTGGTCCAGGGTCTATTTAGGGTGGATGAGCATGTGGGGGTGGGGTCGGGGGTCGGGGTACCCCCCTTCCTCGAGAACATTTTGGACAGTATAATCTGATCTAAAATTACATTTCGAATGAATACAAGAAAAAGAAAATATAGGTTCATTTGAATTGATATAATTTGCAACTTGAGTTAAGAACCCATCAATGAACGGAGTGCACATACAATCATACTGTCTGTTGAGAATGACAACTGAGCACAATACCCAATAGCATCAATGAGGTTTGTTTTTTCTTATTTCTTCTGCCATACAACACGGTATACTGAGTGACACTACAGTACGTCAATATCACTCAGAATAATGCAGCATGCAATAAAACAACCTTAAGCAACAATGCGTTCATGGAGATCAATTACACGCTTGTTGTGATATACATTTATATTATATGCTGCAGAATGAATAATGTCATTTCTCAATCCAACAATGCACTGTAGGAAGGCATACACAATACTATTCAAGAGAAAAGCACACAATATTCCCCTTATATTTGTATCCATGCTGTTGAATCGTTTCAACTTAATGATATACAGAAAGTGAACAGGTTTGAATATATAATCACATTATCATATTGAGCTAGATTTTTTCAGATGTATGTATTTTTCATTTTTACAAAGACACTTTACATCTGGTCATATGAATAGTAAAATCAAAATGTACGAAACCATTTTATCTTTATAACCCATTATTGAAGCCACAAAGGCAGTACAAAATCATTTTATGTTTCAGAAAGAAAAATGTATCAAAAGCCATTATGGTTATTAGTGTCCTGAGAATGCTGCCTACCATTTTTCCCCTAACAAAAGATGTGTCCCAATTCTTATCCGGTATAATAAATGTAAAACCCATTTTTTACATTTATTTTAGGATTCTTTCACATTGGGGGACAAATGAAGGTCATCCTTTGCTCTGTATCTGATATGTTGTACACCTCTTCATTGATTGGCTCATTTCAACAATCAATATTCTAAAATAATTCTTCACAGTACTAGACGTCAGAATGGAATGTCATAAAGGGGTCTGAATGGAACTTGTTCCATTAAAAGTAACGCTGGGAGTTTAAACCTTTAACTTAACCAAAGTAAAGGCCACTAGAATGCTATGCTGGTGAACAGGCATTCCAATATATATTGAAGTTATACTGGACCACAATGCTGGTCGACCATATATTATTATGCAATAATAGCAGTAACGTCAACATCTGAGATCTCCATAATTTAAAGGTAATGTGCTTCAGACAATAGCATCATTAAAACTTGGCTTTCTGGCCTGAGAGCACCACTGAGTGTGGCATTAAAAAACAAACTAAAAACATTTGTGACACAGAAGTATTATAAATGGCATCACTCACCATCTACCTCCAGAATTACCCACTGGCTTGAATAAAAAACAACCAGGTTTCTAATTGGCTCAGCCGATTGCCAAAGACCGTAGTCACACACTGCATTAGAACTGGCTAAATTGACTGCTTAAAAAAAAAAAAAAAAACACTGGACATTAGGGCCGATCCATGGGTAAGCATTCTGCTGTTGAAATGCAGCGCATTGCATTAGGGCTTAAGAACGTTTCCTAATTATCTTTAAGATTTCATCACTGCAGATGGGCTCGTATTCTCAAATCAGTTTTAGCCAAATCCTCCACTGACCTTTCCAAAGTCCTGAAAAGTGATCAAACTAACCTAAATTGCCTCAGGCATCCTATTGCAGTTTAGGATTAAATAAATCAGATTGATAGGAAAACACTAAGAATGGCTGATGATCTTGTAAAACAAACATGCAATAGGAGCTGGAACACTACAGCGACTCGTGTGTTTTTCAGGGGTCATTTTTTCAAATGTCAGGGGGATGAAGATCAATGGGAAACCTCATTTGGAGATTTCTTTGCATGTACAAGTACGGAAATGCAAGCCAATGAATCATCCAGCATGCAGAAAACAATTTACAAAAAGTCTTCTGGGAGCAGGACTCTAAGATAAACAGTTTTCTTAAAATTAGACACAAATTAAAATCTAACATGCACTGCAGTTTTACATTACTGAACTAAAACTCAACTAAGTGCTGTACATTTTGCACTGTTTGAACGTCCTTATCTACGTGGAGCCAGATAGCATGCATGTTTTCCCATACATATGCTTGTATGTAATGGGACACACATAAAAAAAAAAAAAAAAAAAAACAACAACAACAACATCACATGAAGTCTCCAGTCTCAAATCATCTGAAAGCTGTGATAAATCCAAAAGAAGAATGTACGCTGGATTAAAACATTATGATACAGATAATTTCTGTACTAGACTTCTTTTTTTATTTATCTGTACTTGTTTTTAGACTAAACAAGACTATGCCTCTTGTCACAGGCTGGATAACAGCTTCAGTACACGTGTGCACAGCAAACGTTTCATAGAGGAAACTCCTCTGGACCCCCTAAAACAGTTGGGATTCTAAAGAGTAGTATTTGTTCAGTTGTAGGAGTCTAAATTCACTCTCTCTCTCTCTCTCTCTCTCTCTCTCTCTCTCAGAATGAAATCCACAAGCATTATACATTCTTTGCATGTATCAGCGAGTGCTATTATTTTCTTAGGGGAATGGCGTTTAGCAGGGACACTTCCAGTGTTACCTGCAGAAACCCATCAAGTGTTTTCTATGACTTCACTCTTAAGGCATGTCACTGCCAGCCAGAGATTCTGATCGTTTAAGGACCCTGTAATAGCAGGAACCATTCAAACCTCTCAGTGCTTTCATTCCTGCAGAATTTCAGGATAACCAACTCGCTCTAAAAATAGTGCCTGTACATTGTGCCCAACCATCATGGGAATGAATCCGACCCGCCAGAACTGGACAGCTAATAGATCATCTGGAGTCCTAATAGAAAGCATTGCTCATGTGAGCACTTTAATGTCCTCTCCAAAAAAAAATCTTCTTCCCATTTTCATTAAATGTGATCTGGGCCAGGCAGGGGGGTGATGGGATAAAAGGCTCCACGTGTATCAAAGCCGTTGGGGAAATCCATTTTTAATCAGTGCTAATGAGGGTCCTGCCACGCAGTGAGTCACGCTGTAGCTGACACAGAGGTGTGCATCTGAGAAAACATGGCTCTCTTCTGAGCAGCAACACAATGAGCAACGACACAAGAATTTTATCTCATAGCCCCTGCAAAATAAGCACAGGTCTGTTTCCTGAGAGGAATAAAGCAGCAACTCTCTCAAAAAACACCATTGCTGCAGGTAGGAACTTCAAAGTGTGGCCCTAGGGGGTCTGCTTCTCCCCCAGTACGGGCGAGGAAATAAAATGCCTTGCGTTTCAAGTGGACATCAAATTGAATATCAAATAATGTTAAGATTTTTTTCTTTTTTGTTATTTAATCTCTGTATATACTGTAGTACTTTGTTCGGTACAACCACATCCTCTTGTTCTCCACTAAAAGAGCCTGATCTGTATGGAAAATGAATAAACTACTCCACTGTACACGTTAACCCCACCTTTGCATAACTAACTGACAGTCTTGCATGTCTGTGAGATTTCATGTTTTATGCAGGAATTCAATGTGTGTAAATCCTGGAGTAACTGAAAGCTACAGGACAGCTTGTGTGCAGGAATCACTATTATTGAACAGCTAATGAGATCAGACACCTCCCCCGAGCATTAACTATAATGAGCTCAGCAAATGGAACTGCAATTTATAACAACACAGGCCGTTTTAATATCTTACAAGACTGAGTGATTCAGTGATCATCATGAAACCATTGTAACTGCCCAAAACCTTCTCCACTAAAGAAAACAGCCTTTTTGGTAATAAATCACCTATACTACCTACCAATACTGTCACATTACATAACAGATGTATGTATTAAAAATGTATTTAAGGGCTCCCGAGTGGCGCATCCAGTAAAGGCGCTCCTCGCAGGATGTGCCCTATAGCCTGGAGATCGCAGGTTCGAGTCCAGGCTATGTCACAGCTGACCGTGACCGAGACTTCCTAGGGGGCGGCGCACAATTGGCTGAGCGCTGCCCGGGTAGGGAGGGCTTAGGTCGGCAGGGGAATCTACGGCTCACCGCGCATCAGCGACCCCTGTGGCCGATAGGGCGCCTGTGGCTCTGCAGCGGAGCCGCCAGATCTGTGTTGTCCTCCGGCACTATAGGTCTGGTGGCATTGCTGTGGATCTGCAGTGCGAAAAATGACGGCTTGGAAGGAGCACGTTTCGGAGGACGCGTGTTCCAGCCTCCGTTTCCCGAGTCGGCGGGGGGGTTGCGAGCGGTGAGCCGGGGATATAGATACTAATTGGGCATGCTAAACTGGGGTGAAAACCGGGGTAAAATAATTGACGACGACTAAATTTAACAAAAAAAAAAAAAAATGTATTTAAAACATGTTGCAAATATATAACCAACCTTAAAATATTTTACTTTTTTTCTACTTTTTTTTTTGGATCAGCATTGATGTTGAAAAAATTATATTTAAAAAAAAATGGTTCAGGGACGACAGCTAAAAAAAAACAAGGTTTAACACAATTTCATAGCAGTTGGTTATTTCTGGTTTTACACCATCAGTAGGTGTTTTTCTTGCTAATGACAATTGTTTATACAGTAGCTTTGTAAATTCCACTCACTCTCTACAGTCTAAGTTCTCACTGTAATGTTCTGTAGTGTTATTTACTAATTGAGAGTGTATTAGCAGCTCAGCAAAGGTCTTGAGCATGCATGGCTCTATAAGCAGGTGATGGCTTATTTCAGATGACCACAACACAGGATCTGCTCTTTGAATAAACAGTCTGAAGAAGTCAGCAAAAGTCTGCTCTGCTGAAATTGTACTTGGTTTCATTTGGATCTTTCAACCTGCTGCTTAAACAAAAGCATGTTCTTTTTCAAAACAGCATGCACAGAAATACATGCTAAGAAACAATTCTACAGAGTAACTTATCAGCTGAAATTCCCTCTGATTGTCTAATCATTGAAGCTGTGTTTCCATGTATTGACTTTTTTTTCACACCATTTACTTTCCATGTCCTATTTCAGATCCTGGGCTGGCTAAAACCTATCCATTACCTCAACAGGTGGTAGTATGGTGGTAGTATTTGTTTCTAGTATTGTCCTTTATGCATTTCCAGAAGCTGCCTTAGGTGTTCCCAGTTGCTATTATTCATCAGGACCCCATTCTGTGTTAAGAATCTCATTACATGGAATTACTGATACCCTATAATTATGATAATACAATCACCTACAAACCAGTCACTTTTAATTTTCAGCTCTCACAGCAGTATATTATATTTCTAATTCTACAGACGTGTCTGAAATTGCAATCCGACTGTTGCTGCGTGAAGATGGCTCGGAGAATAAAATAAATCTGTAACACACTTCTTCTGACCCATTCCTATAATTTAAAGTGGTTCAAATCCAGCAGACCAGATTTCGTGTTGTGAAAATGATGCATGCAGCCTACAGTACCTGACTAAAGAACCGCTTCTCTGAAACAAACTGGCCTTTGGTCTTGGAAAACTGCTTTTTAAAAATCAACCATGAAGGACGTTAATGGCGATAGTTTTGCTGTTGAAGGCTAAGCCTTCGAGGGTCACGTTAGACAAACTTAAAAGTTACGACCCCTTTTACGCCTGTGATATTTTGCAGATCGAACTCTAAATTAACACTAACTCAATGTGATAACCTGCAAATGCCCCAAGATAATGGATGGGATCTGATGCTTTAAAGCATTAACCTAGGAGGCAGCATGAGGGTTGTGTGGAACTGCACAGGCACAGACTGTACTCCACTTAAAACGCTTTATTTTAAGAATTTAACATTGTCACATTTTTACATTAACAGCCGGTAAACCTACTGGATATTTGATGTGACCTTGCCTAAAAGCAGCTTTCATCTTCATCTTGCAGCATGCACATGTATTTTATAACTGGTCTGCCTTGAGGCAGCTGAAAAGATCCCAGAAATTTTGAATCGGATGCACAGCAGGATATAAAAAGGAAAACTGCTTTTTCCTAATAAAGAAGGTGTTTGTTTGATCTCTCTGATAAGAATAGATTCAATGCACATAAACACTAGTATACAGTAATTATATAATATTATACACACAGTAATTCAAATAATATTGGTGCTGTATTGAGGTATTGCGAAAAACAACACACAAAAGTAAAGGTGATTCTCAAGTAGTGAATGGGGAGCAATACCCTGCAGTGAATATGTTGCTATGGCCATGTGATGTTGTTGTTTTGTGTATCTTAAAACGCATTGGACCCTAACACATTGCTAAAGAGTGAGTGTGGAAGCACACACATCCATTCAGTGTTTTTGATTTGTTTGGAGCAGAGCTTCAATTGGGAATCATATATTAGTACTAAAAATAAGAAATATATTATCCAATGTCGTACACGCTGAGCGAGGGCGAAAGTACGCGAGAGAAAGAGGGAGAGTACTGTGTCATTTAAACAGCGATAAGAAAAAAAGACACTTTGAATACATTTTGACACACTTTTCAAGTCATATCCTCTGCCAAGGATAAAGCAACAATATTAGATCAAAACATACACGTTGTAGGGCTCCCGAGTGGCGCATCCAGTAAAAGCACTCGCTAGAGTGCAGGATGCGCTCTATAGCCTGGACGTCGCGAGTTCGAGTCCAGGCTATTCCACAGCCGACCGTGGACGGGAGCTTCCAGGGGGCGGCGCTCAATTGGCAGAGCGTTGCCCGGGGGAGGGAGGGTTAGGTCGGCCAGGGTGTCCTCGGCTCACCGCACACCAGCGACCCCTGTAGTCTGGCCGGGCGCCTGCGGGCTTGCCTGTAAGCTGCCCAGAGCTGCGTTGTCCTCCGACGCTGTAGCTCTGAGGCGGCTGCATGGTGAGTTCGCAGTGTGTAAAGAAGCGGGCGGCTGAAGGCACACGCTTCGGAGGACAGCGTGTGTTCATCTTCGCCCCTCCCGAGTCAGCGCAGGGGTGGTAGTGGTGAGCTGAGCATAATAAAATAATTGAGCATTTCAAATTGGTGAGAAAATAATAATAAAAAAAAACTAAATTGGCAATGACTAAATTTATATATATATAAAAAAAAAACATACACGTTGAAATAATGCCTGCTGAAAACAATGATTTCCCATGTTTCCATGACAATCTACCACACGCCTGCAGCTCTTCTATCCTCTGTACAGATTACCTGCTATTTTATTCCATTGTCTGAACAAGACTGGTTTTCAAATGGGTAACTAGAGGAAACAAGCAGCACAGTATGGTCTTACATTTTTTTTTTACAGAGCTTATCTTTTCAAAGAATGCATGTCATTAAATGTATGTATGTATTGTTTATTATATTTTAAGTTAATCTTAAATATGTCCACTAATCATGGATCTTCAATTTAAATCATGAGTAGCAAGGTCAAATCCTCAACATCAAAGAAATCAATATTTCTTTATTTGAATATTTGGGCATTTTCAAAAGCAGTCCGTTGACAGAACAGTTGATTTCTCTTTACAGTCACAAAGGCTACAGGCACACGTCCAAGGGAGTGGTAGAGCATACCCCATCCCGGCTCTATGTCCCTACGTTTGACACTTATCTTGAGGTAGGTATTCACAGATTTGTGCTAATCGTGGTCTATGAAGCCATCTGTCTTCAAATTAGGAAAACGACCTGCTTTATAGTGGACCTCTAGTTTGGTCTGTTTATGTAAGAGATCTTTTAAAACAAATCAATGAAAATATTCCAGCCTCTTGTGAACTTAAGAACTTAAGAACCACTGTTGGGTAGAGCAGAGGTTCTCAAACACATTTGTTTGAGGGACCCCTTTTTAGATACCCAACTAAAAACTAAGGAATAAGATCGCAAACTAGAAAGACTGTACTGCAGTGAAAGTAGATGTCTTATGCAAATCACCTGTACAGTAAGTAAGACCTGTCTCTCATCACAACAGTAAAATGATGTGCATTACATATGCATGCTGTTTTACAAAACAGAAGTGTCCATAATTTCCTGGGATCCCCTTAGCAACCTTTGCTGACCCTCAAAGGTCCCTGGACCACAGTTTTAGAACCACTGGGGTAAAGGAAATTTTGTGAGCTCAATATACTGTGTGGAGCACCCCAAAGGAATTGTATTGCTCCTGTGAGACGGCTGAGGATATGTCGAAAGAAATGCAATGAGACAAATGTGGTGCAGAACTGAACCAATAAAAGAACTAAATATAATCTAGAGGAGTAGCAATTCACCGCCTGCCAATCAGTCTCTCAGAGGCCTGTCCCCTAGACACAGGAGATAAAAGGTACAACACAAAACAATGGTTTACGACAGGACAGATAGGTAGGGTTGTCATATTTGTCTGAAAAAAAGAAACACACAGCTTAAAAATAAGACCAAAACTAGCCCCACTCTGTCCACAGCCCACTTCAGTCACAGAAATGACCTTCCTTAGCTATTGTAGCAGTCAATCTATAATGCAAGTAATACTCAGAATTGTGCATTTTATGAGGAAACTGCAGAGCAGTATACTTTATTTCAAGTACATTATGTTTGCTTTTTTTAGACACAACCAGGTATAACAACATGCACGAAAATAAATGACAAAACTGTAAGCAGCAGTTAATATGGACAATCCCAATTCTTCGAATAGCTTGTTCATATAAGAGAAAAGGGCCCTTGTGTGCTACATGACAATACAGTAAACTGATGCGAGAACCTACAAGTCTTTGTACCCAGCAAAGGGTTGAATGTCATATTCCCAAACTAAAATCACTCATCCCGACTGGTATGAGCAAAGAAAAGAAAATAGGTAAATAAAGCGCCAATGTTTTCTTTTTTAAACTTCTTAGCAGGGGTGAAAGGAGATCATTTTCTATTCCCATTTGGAAAGCACAATTACAGTTCATGTCCATGGGGTTTCCAAAATTATACTTACCTACCATTTAACAATGCAATGTTTTTCAGTTTGAGTGTATGAAAGGAAGCTGCATGTGTCACAAAAAGGCCAATTTAACAAGCATCAGGATTACAATTAACCACATAGACTGGAAACTTTCATTCCTTCAGTTATTTACAATCAAATCCAAATCACAGGGTTAACAACATGCCTACTCCGAAATGTGTAGCTTTCTGTCTTTCTTTGCAAATGGCAGCTCAATGCATTTGTTGATCTGAGGACACATTATCAAAGTTCATCTGAAACCAACTTGATTTATCTTGTCCACAGTTATTTAGCTTTTCTTGCTGAATGAGGGGTTGTGAGCTGAACATTATCATCAGGGCACATACAATACCATACCAATACCAGAAAGAGACTTTCTTCAAGGTTAAGAGGTTGGGAAACAGAAGAATATGAAATGTATTAGAGATCAATGCATGATGTTTAAAAGCAACGATGTACTGCCCCCACTGATGAATGTATTTTCAAGCAGGCTTTTTTATACAATCACTAGATATTGTGCTTCTGTGTATGAACTGTATGGTTCCTCAGTGCTGCCCAAATTACTACAAATACAATTAACATTAATACAAAATAAGTATAAAGAGAATGAAAGACTTAAGAGGCTTCATCCATTAGAAGCTTCACAGAAAGTATGTAAGACGACCATAAGGAAGAGCTTAGTGCTTCGGTCTGTATTTCAGTGAAACGTCTATGCATGTGCAATGACCTATTTGATACTTGTTGAAACAAGCTGTAAAGAAAGTGAAAAAATTATTAAATAGAAATATTAATGATATGTCATTTCATAGATTTAAATCTGAAAGATTGTGACATCTCATAATAGCAGGAGTGCCACTCTTGGAGTGAGCTTATTATCTTTTTAGGCTTATTATATTCTACACTATTATATATATATATATATATATATATATATATATATATATATATATATATATATATATATATATATATATATATATATATATATATATATATATATATATTTGTATGGATAACAAGAGTTAGTTAGTTTTGATTTTTATTTACCTAAAAAAATAACGTTAGTATTGTATATTAAGATATCCAAACATGTATACCCAGTGGACCCATGTACAGTACTAAGATAGGCCATTGTTTTGTGAAATGGAGAGGTTTTGCACTGGAACTGATCGCAGAACTAGATGTTTCCAGCTCTTCATGTTAATCAAGGTGTCTTGTAATGAGAAATGAAGTAAACGGGTATACACACTACCACACTCTCACACTAGGTGTAATGTTAGTGTTATACAGTGGACTCTGTTTATAGGAATCACTGATATAAGAATCAATCGCAAATAGTGATCAAAACCACTTTGACAAAATCATTACTATACTAACCAATGTAAAATACTCTGCTTGTAAGAATCAAGCAATCTGCTTATAAGAATCATTTCGGGGCGAAATAACTATGTGTAATTACAGTACTTGATCAAGTGCAATGACATGTACAGCCAATAAAGCTGTTTATGAATTGAATCTGATCACATCTCACGTGATTAGGCACGTATGCAGTGTGGGTCATGCAGTGATTTAGGAAACACTGCATTGTTTGTAATCAAACGTAACTGACTGCGCCACTGTATTGTGCAGGTATATTTTTTGTGTTCTCTGTTAGTGATAATTTGTTTCAATAAAGTGAATACACATTCATTGAATACATACCGAGTACAGCAGTGTTATTGTGTGATATGCATGTAGAGGGAGTGGGATTGCAGCGCGGCACGGTGAGGAGAAGGAGGGGATTGTGGAGTTTTGCATCTCTGTTTAATGAAAAACTGTGACATTTGCATCGCAACAGAAAATAATTAAGTCACAGATGCTTAAATGCACCGGTAGTCCAGACAGTAAAATACTGTACTGTAATGTCATTTTAATTCAAAGGCCATTACAGTAACACCACACGGCAGTTAAATACTGTAGTAAAATACTGTAGTAAAATAGGATTTTTCGTGAGTGTGCATAGATGCGGGAACTCGTGACATCTAGTGGTCAACCTATTACACTGCAGGGAACAAGCTCTTATCATTGTCATACTAACATACTGATTCTGCACCACAGTAATCATATCGGTCCGCTTATAAAAATCAACCGCTTATAAGAATCAAATCATCCGGGACGAATGTGATTCTTATAAATGGAGTGCACTGTATATTCAATTAAGACACTCTGCTGCCTTAATCAGCAACACACAGCAAGTGATATCTCTGATCTCTTATAAAGCCCCTTCTTGTAAAGCCTCAACCATTGTGTTTCACTGCCTGGAGCCATTCACGGACCTCTTCTTAAGAAACATACTCCTCTCTGCAATGCAATGCAGTGTACTGCTTCAGCCAGGCTACTCGCATTCACCTGCTCTGAATGAGTGCTCGAAAATTTTTAAAATTCTACACCAGTAACTTAAGGCTACGAGAAGATAAAGACTTCCCATTTAATCGTCTGAATACACTTTTATCACCAAAATAAAAACTGCATGTTTTTGCAGTGATTTCAGCAATCCATTCCCAATGTCAGCAAAATATATAAAACATATCTCCTGGAATGTAATTGCGTTCAAGTTAATTCTGTTTCCAGTAAATTAGCAATCTACAATCCTTTAAAATTTGGAATATATATTGTTTCATAAATATGTATGTAGATGGCCTCTAGCTTTTTTTTTTCAATACAGTAAAACTAGCTTTTTATAATGTTTCAGTTTGTCATAAAGGTATAATAAACAAAGAAACTTCTGAGTTTCAAAGGAAAATGCTCCGTTACCCTCCCAGGAGATTCAGATATATTCCACGAGCTAAACCAGCTACTGAAAGTGTGGTGTGCAGAGTCAATGTTTCCTAATGGAGAGATGACAACAAGACAATCACTGGCTCTTAAAAAAACGTTTCCACGCCAGCCTGAAAATCGAGAGAGTGCTCGATATTGTTCACCAGAGGAAAACCGGGGATCAAGTTTCAGTAATTAAAACTTCTGGAGCAAAGCAGTGACAGTGCAGTAAAAAAATACTGAGAATTAGTATCTGCTTTGCATACACTTGTTCCTAACGTTTGGTTTCCGGCACAGTAATGGCACTCACGTGCAGATCAAAGGAAATGTAAAGCCCTGTCTAGTGACACATGCCTCCAGTATAGTTGCATACACTTTGCATTCTGGGAAAAAATATTATCATTTTACTTGATTACCAATTTATTTAAACTAAGTGGATTTTTAACCAACCTTGAGTAATATTTACATGTCTGATCTAGGGCAGCAACGCCCCATATTGGCTTTACAATTAACAACGGAGCACTTTATTACACCAGAGGGGTATTAACTTGGGCACAGGTGGTGGTGTCCATTTTTAATGACTATCCCAAGGCTTGAGAGGTTAATTGTAGGTGTGTTTATTTTCTACATTTTTAATTAAAGAAAGTTCATTAATTCAATTCCGAATGTCAAAACATTCAATTCTGAATGTCAAAACATCATTGCAATAAGGCTTTAGTACTATTAGAAGGTTAGAAACAAAAAGGTCAGAAGAATCTATTCAAATGTAACCCTAGCCATGTCCAATTGCAACTCAGCGACAAATGGGGTTCAGTTTAAATGCAGCGACTGGAAAGTGCTTCCGAGAATGGGGAAGGTCCGGTTCACACCGGCAAGCATTTCTAAACGTTGCTTTCATGTTTACAAGGGGAATCGTGGGGTGAATATCGGCCTCACACCAATTTCAAATTGTTTTCCTGCAGCAAGTCAGGGCAACTCGTGTGAAAAGAAACATTTAAATGACTTTTGTGATGTCCCTCGTGTGAACAAGGTTCATCGAGATAGTTTACAACTCTTTAGTGGGGTCGACCCTGCAAAATACTGCGTGTGTGTTGGAGCAGCATGAATCAGTTGAGACCTCTTTACGGTAAATGCAAGATGAGGAGCGCAGCTCTCAGATGCTAGCCTTCAGCTGTGAAGCGTCTCACATACCACATTTATAAATCGTTCACTTCAATTTCTGAATCCACCGTGCCACATTCCTCCTAGCTCTGATAGCTGACAACAGTGTAATAGCCCCCTGTGGTGCCCTCAGCACTGCCTTTCTGAAGCTCATTCATGACAGTGATCCCTATTCCAGGGGGCCACAGAAGAGTCATGTGAATGTTAAGAGCCAGGCACAGGGGTCTCTTAAGATGCAGGTTATAATCCTTTGCTAAAGATGACCCAGGGCTCTAAGCTCTTTATTTGCATCCCTAATTAATCCAATATGTTTGTATTATGTCATCTGTCCTAACTGCTCCCTGACTGGCCTGACCACCTGCTGATTTGTCCACACTGTTTACCTGTTGGAGAGTTTGTAGTTGGATTACAATGGCTGCAGCAGAAGCACATTTTGAACAGTGTATCTTTGTGGCCCACCTGTTACAATACAGTAAACACGTGACCTCTGTAAAAAGTAATGTAAGAGCAGACAACTGTATTAAAAGGTGCTGGGTGCTGCCAATTTGCAATTTAAAGATTTATAAAAATATTATATATTATATATACTTAATATACTATGGTTACTTAAGGGACAGCGTCCGTTTGGGTTAGAATTCTGAATTGCTGTTCTACTTTACACCCTGGTCACAAAGTATTTCACATCACAACAATATTCTCCAAACCCTCAATGCCCACTTTTTTCTTTTTTTTTTTTGCAATTTGAGATGAAATGAACAAGCCCTAGGGCTCTGCCAGAAGATATTTTGTGGTTTGCATCACATGCTTGGCTTTCTTTCAAGTTTCTGTTTTATACACACTCAGAGACTCAAAACCATATTTCAACAAGTAATTACATTATCTTCCTACCCGATACATTTTTCATTTGGCTTTAGAAATAATTAATTCATGCAACTTGTTACTTGTTTTTAATATTCATAGAAATGATTCAGGGCTTCTGTTCTCTTAATCATGTTCATATCAGCAACACAATTGGTTTCTATTATTATTATTATTATTATTATTTACAGAAGGCACAGTATTTCAATTTCAAGACCTGAAAACAGTACATCTTTTCTAAATCAATCAGGATTCAGTTAGCGTACAGAGGTGTGTGTTTCTGTGTGGGTTGCAAGTGTACTGTAGTTGCGGTTGCTTTCACACAATGCATACATCCTAAGTTTTGGTTAAAAAAAGGAATGAAAATTATTAGTACAAAATCTATCTAGCGGTTCTCTCTGCAGAGATGAGATGTGCGTCTAATTTGGCGGTTCATATTCAACGCTATATTACTAGCTATAGGCAGAACTTTTTTTATGGGCTATAACTTTAACTTGTGATGCCTATATGTTACAGGACAAGAAAATAGTAAGAACAGCATATTACAGTATTTGGACTGGTAGATAATAAGTATGTGTTTTAAGGTTTTTATTTGAATGACTCACAGTCATGGTACCTTGAGGGTCCTTCGCGTTGGACACTTATTAGGCAACTTTCTGTATCACAACGCTTTGGATTGACCACTGTATGCCAAAACTAAATGGGAATGAGTGCCAGTTCAACCCATTTAACCGCGTCCCTGGTAAATGATACCCAAAATGTTTATATGCCTCTGCAAACATGGAACCCACACTTCGGCAGGTCATTAGTCAAACATCAAGGCTCTTGCATGGGACAACCACTTTCCCAAGGTTCAGGTTCAGGCTCTTTCATAACTAAAACTGGTTCTGAATTTTTTGGAATTAGTGTCATTTCATGAGTTGGAAATAGTTACGAAGCATTAAAAATAATGGCTCAATCTGTTATGAAACATGTATGGATGACAACATGACAACTAGAACTAGGTACTGCACACTTGTAGGTACAGTACAATACCAAATTCATATACAGTGCATATTCTATAATAGTCCAATTCAGCTTTGGCTCAAAATTCGTAACTCAACTGAACATCATTTAGACATTCAGCTGCCACTTTTGAAATCTGCACTGCTCAATGTTATGCACTGTCCTTTGTGGACAATATCAGAGCTCAAATAGGCATCCCTATGGGAACCACAGTATTTATGCTCTGAAGGCTGTGTCCTGAAAAAAACTATGTAAAAAAATGAGAACTGTCAAGAAGAACTTGTCGTGGTAGAGTCAGAATAGAGGCTCTACATCAACAGCCAAGACGTGGTAAGATCCTACATGGATCCTACACTTGTGATCCTGCACACGGGCAATATCTATTATTGCAACATGAGGCCATGATTCATAAGCATCAAAGCACTCAAGGAAGTAGAGAGCTACTACAGCAATAATCAAATAGCTGACCTTAAACGTCTCCCCTGTGTGATCTATCTCCCATTTGGAAAGTTCTTCATGAAACATGCTTTCATTTCAAAATGGCTTATTGAAAACAATATTGCTTGCACCAAAATATGCCTTCTTATATATCATATATATAAGGGAAACACAGGCAAATAAAAAAAAAAAAGGATTTGGGTTCTTTAGATTCTTGCGTTTTGGGAAACATACAAGTTGCATTAGGCAATCAATCAATTATCATACATTGCAAAAGAATTCCACTTCAGAATAGTAATGTAATAGCAGTAAAGTAATAGTTCATTCTCATTAGAAACTATCGTGTTTCATAAATGTTTTAATATTACAGATTTTAGTAACATATATTAAAAAGTGTATCTTGTAAAACAACTGTGATTACCTAGTTACAGATTCATATTAAGAGTACATGGTGGCTCAGTTTCTATCTTACTGAATAGTGCTCCAGACCCCCTCACTGGACTGATGGAACAGTGTGTTTTAGGCATTTTATTACACACTAGACCAAGGGTGTCCAAACATGGTCCTTCCTGGTGGGCCATTCCACTCCAGGTTTAACAGGTAAAATTATATGTGTGGTCCAGTGGTTAAAGAAACGGGCTTGTAACCAGAAGGTCCCCGGTTCAAATCCCACCTCAGCCACTGACTCATTGTGTGACCCTGAGCAAATCACTTAAACTCCTTGTGCTCTGTCTTTCAGGTGAGATGTAATTGTAAGTGACTCTGCAGCTGATGCATAGTTCACACACCCTAGTCTCTGTAAGTCGTCTTGGATAAAGGCGTCTGCTAAATAAACAAATAATCTAATGAACTACTTCAGTATCTGGACGGAGGTTTCATTGGTTCAATTAAACAATTTAGAGCAGGGGGTTGGAACAAAGAGCAGGAGTGGAAGGGCCTACTTTGGACACCCTCGCACTAGGCCACTTTCAAAATCTGCCAGGCAAAGTGTTCCACTTCTGCAAGCTCATAATTCAAAGCTCCAGTATGTACCGAACAAAGCTGTACAGGACCAACCGTACCAAGGCTTTAGAAAAAATAAGTTAACGATGTAAAACTGGCAGAAGCCCCAGGACCTCAATATATTGTTGGAGCTGCTAATTTGAAAGCAGCTACAGACTGAATGTTTCCTGAGGTTTTCTGAGCTTCATGGCAATGGTTTTTAGTCTACACCAGGGGAAATGGCAAGGGGCTTAATGTAACCCTCCAGCAAATCCTTAAATCATGCTTACAAAAAGAAAACATGCAGGAAGGTCTTTTGATATTGCAAAAAATGTGGAGCTAGCCAGAACTCTTTGTGAAGTCTCTTATGTGCTTACTGTATATGCTTCCCGTTTCTTTTTGATTTTACC
Source organism: Acipenser ruthenus (assembly GCF_902713425.1). NCBI lineage: Eukaryota > Metazoa > Chordata > Actinopteri > Acipenseriformes > Acipenseridae > Acipenser > Acipenser ruthenus. Next base: position 3,384,735 of record NC_081200.1, on the reverse strand, counting down.
ACTTCCTTTCTGTTAGAATTTTCAGAACTCATTTACAAAGAAGTTTCCTTTCATTGTTACATCACAATCGAGGAATCTCGACTCTGAAATTGGGCTGGAGTTTGAGATAAAGCTGAGAACAAGTTTCCTTGGTGAATTTGCATGGCAATTCTGTAGCTTTTACTATGCTTTCCTCAAGCTTTAACTGTAAATGTCCTGCCCTTTAACATGTTTTAACATGGCTAGCATGGTTTGAACACAACCATGAATACACGATTTACTATGGTAACCTGTGCTGTACCACGTTTTCACTATGCTTTACTACACCATATGCATTTGTAACGGTATGTCCAACAACATGTGATATTACAAGACTTGTTGGGAAACCATAAATAGATCTGCCATGTTCATAGCTCTCATATTTAGAACAAATGCACTGAGCAAGAGAATCCAATTTCAGAACTGTTTACGAATAAATAAATAAAAACACGTTGAAATGTGCTGAAAGCTATTTCTTTGCGGCACCTAATTAAATAACTCCAAATGGACTAAGGAACTTCCGTGTTTTTTTTTTAAAGCTGTCTTAATCTTTCTAAGCTGTACCACATTCATATGATTTCCACTGGCAAAAGAGCACGCATGAAACAGAGGTGCCCAAGATGAGGCCCCCAGTATGCATTTCAAAAGCACAGGTGTTTCTATTTGTCTTCTCTGCGTGATGGAAAATGTATTCGTAAACCTGAAATAAACTGAAATTGCTTTCTTGTGATGGAGTTGTACGATCAGTCCTGCATACAGTGTATCCCCCCGCCATGCACCATCTTTCAGCAAAACAGCTTGTGCTTTTATTAAACTCCAAATACATAACACACCGAGATCCATTTTATAGGCATGTGCATCTAGAGTGATCCGTCCATCTTAAAGGTACAGTACAGGGCTCGACTCCCAACGCTTTTGATTGTAACTCTAATAAGAAACAACCAATAAGACTAAAATGAGAAGTTTGCTCTGGTTTGGTAACTTTACTGGGGGAGTTTCAAATGGTGATCTAGAGTAATATAATTTGATAAATAAAGACTATAATGTCCAATACAGATTTATAAAATAGTTTGGACAAGAATGCTGTTAGGTTATCAAATCTGTATTTAAAAAAAAAAAAAAGCTCCCGTAAGGATCTGAGCACAGAACACCACAAATCAGACAAGCAAAAGTAACAAATAACATATGAAACAGGTAGATCAGACAATCTCAATTATTAATTATTGACATTGCCCATCCATCCAAATAATCTTTTGTATACATTTACACACAGTAGTATTCCACTTTATTGTTCTATTTATTATATATGCCTTCTCATTAAAAGCAGGTTAAATTAACATATAGCTATATTATATGTTTCTATTTATCTCTTTGCAGTGAAGGATTTTTTTTGAATTTTGACAATTAAAAACATGAAAAACAGGATGATAGGCTAGTTGTTTCCTATTTTAAAGAGGACCATTTTGTAATATATGGTATAAAACCATCAATAAACTACGAACAGAAAACCCTCTTTCTTTTTGGTTTGTATATGGCATCTTGTTTTTTAAATCATAGAATCCATTCAATCTTCAAAAGATGAATCTCCCACCCTCTTGTGTTGTGACTCTTGGTTTAACCCTGTTTTTCGTATTTGCTTGGTTCCTGTGTCACACGAACAGAGACTCTGCTGGTGTGGGTATGAATGATCCTCTGCTATGAAACAAAGGCAGGTTAGCAGAAGCATGACAAAACATCTCCTTTCAGTTATCACTGGACAGACCAGCGTGTTGGTCTTTAGAAAGGCACATCCTGTCAGATCCAGGAGAACGTTTTGTCCAAGTCGATGATAAGGTGAACTACTGAAATAACAAACAAGCAAAAACACTCCTGTACTGCCTGTGTGACTTCAGAGCAGTCCATTGTTGCCAGTAACACCAGAATGAACATACATACATACATTCATGTATTCTCTTTTCAATCAGCATACTTGTGGATGCAGAGTTTTGAAACTCTGCTGTTTGTGTGTAGTACATCTAATACTACCTCAGCTAAAATCCAGAGATAGCCCCTATTTCTTAAAAAAAATTTAAAAAAAACATTCTTACTTATGAGCAGATAATACATTCTTCAAGCAGGTTAATACGGTTCCCTTTGAATTTCGATACAAGCCCTGAATTAGTAACAGTCCATAATACAATAAAGTCCTTTCCAAACATATCCCTTATAGTTTCATTTAGAAACATACAGTAGTAAAGCAATAAAATTTTTCTTTCTTTCTTTCTTGTCACTCATGCAACTCAAACCCCATTAAAACTGCCTTCACCTTCACGACATCATTCCCGCTTCAATCTCAGCCTCTCTCGTCTCCTTGCACCCTCTATTTTCAATACAACAATGATAACAAGTACATTTTGCATGATTTGGATTTAGTTCAAATTCAAAGGGCAGCGTTCTGATGTACGACCAGAAAGGATATTATTATGCAGCCGGGGGTTATTGAATCATACAGCTTGGCATTGTCAACGTCACCAAGCATCCCGGCCATCCAGATGTCACCTTCACTCTTGATACAGAGTCTAAGGATCATTCCTCACTGTGGCAGGGCACAAGCTGCTGTAAATAGTGTGTGTGTGGGAATGTAAGCTTGGCAAGGATGGGGCTACATCTGTTCCTGCCAGCAATCACAGGTGTGGCCATTCCCCAGTTAGGTAATTGGTGCTAATTGGGGAGTGGCCACATGTATAAAAAGAGACAGAAACCCTTGGTGTTAAGCAAGTGTTTTTGACCTGGGTGTGTATACATGGCAGTGGATTTTATAGTGAAGGCGAATGCTCAGACTATATTGCATTGTTTGGTGTAAACCTTTTGTTTGAGCCCTTATGCCTTTTTCTTTGTGTCTTTTTGTTTTATAAATGTGCGCTTTGTGCTTTAAACTGCAGCTTCTGTCTCTGAGTCTCTAATTCCTGCAGGTAACATCTTGCGCCATAGCGCTAGCCTGTCACACTCATCTTAATTTTCTTATATGGATTGGATCCAGTGATGCAACAAATCCTATACAAAATAGGAACAGGTGTGCTCCCTGTAGGAAACCACCAGCTATTGGTGCAACACTTGCCCAAGGCTTAACAAAGGCAATGCAGCAATGCTTAGTCAAGCAGTTGAAGGAGGTGTACTGTACCTAGCAACTGCATGGAGAATGGAGGGAGGGGATGTTTGTGAACCAATAGCTGGAACCAGAGTACAGTGGGTAATGGTACTGCAAATTACATCAGGGTAGGGATAGATATATCAAAACACCAAGTCATTGCATTATTATAATTGGGCGAGTCCACTGTATTTATCTTGTGAAATCATCCAGAAACTGACTTACAGTTAAGGACTCTTGCACACACAATAGTAATTATATTAAACAGGTTTAAAACATTGATTTAAAACGCATTATTATTATTATTTTTTATTTGGATCTGATTAAATTATAATATTAATTCAAGTTTTGCGCAGCGGATTTGCGATGCACTGTGCCAGCATTAAAAATGCAAATGGACACACACATAAATGTCACAGCAAGGAGCCCTGAGGGTTTAATAGAGTCACTTATATTACCTTGAAGCTTCCCTCAATGTGTCTTCAAGCCTGATCATCTGTGGAACTTGTTTTATTAAAAAAAATAATAATAATTTTGGTGCATCTTATAACAGCATTCCAGTTTGTGATTCTATTTAGAAGCTGGGTATCCTGATCAGCCTTGCAGAGGTGAAATCAAGACAAACTCAACACGCTGCCACCTGGCACCACAACCTATGAAACACAGACTGATTAGCAGTTAATAAGTTTGTTTAGAAATCCATTCCAAAGGCATTCACTGGGGAATAAGAGTAGTCACATTTTTTAATGCCTTACATCAAAAATCTGAAGAATATTAAAAACACTGGCTGAAATACAGGAATCAGACCAAAAGGCGGATGCAGACATGGTTGTAAATCCATTGGACAAATCAGAAAGCAGCGTGTCCAAATAAAAAAAAAAAAAAACAGTGTGTGTCCAAATCATAAAGCAGTGTGTCCAAATCAGAAAGCAGCGTGTCCAAATCAGAAAGCAGTGTGTCCAAATCAGAAAGCAGTGTGTCCAAATCAGAAAGCAGGATTGTTTGTTTTCCACTGGATTGTTGTTGTTTGTTTTGTACCACTAAATTTAAGAACTAGACAAACACAGCTTTACGGCTTCCAGTACCAGTACCAAACACTTTAGCAAATAGTGCAGAATGCCATTATTACATAGTAACCATGACCCTATGTGAATGCTTTCAGGCGTTATAAGCCAGTTTTACATTTGACCTTTAGGAGAGGTCAAAGGTCACAGGCAATGACATTTTTTGATAGAGCATACATGGGTTACTATATGTGTTCCACAGTAACCATGGCCCTATCTGCACTCTACAAGGAGGTATTAGCCAGTTTTGTAAATTGATGATGTCATCCAACGTGGCCACCACGTTTTTTATTGTAGCAACTTCCCTTGAACAACTTTTTAAAGTCAACCACACTAGGATCATGTGTGACAATTTTTGGTTTAATCGGACTAGCGGTTTGGGAAAAGATCTTTGTAGTTTGTCTGTAAGACGACTTTTTACATTTAGACAAAATGTTTTTTTTCAATCCAATATGGCGGCCAAACCATGTGACCTACAACATATGTTCAATTAACATTCACCAACTTCCCATAAGAATCTACCATCCTACTGAATTTCATCGTTTTTGGGCAACTTTTGGCGAGAAGAAGAAGGAGGAGGAAGAGGAAGAATCCCAGCAATAACAATAGGCTTCCCAGCCCTATGGGTCTGGAAGCCTAATTAAAAAGACCTGCAGACAATGGCTGTTAGCCTAGCAATATAATCAAATACTTATCCCCAACAAGAGCTCTGCTAATAAAGCCTTTCCTTAACCAGCATACCCCCGCCAAACAAACTGTTCTGTCAAATCAGCTTACCACAGTGCCCACAGAAACACGTCTTCTCACTTTTCTGTCAGTGCCCATGTGGCCAGAGTTCCAGCTGATTATTATTCAATGGCTTACATAGCTGCCCACTGAGTGGAGGTGTGGTGTCGTACTGTGGAAGATTTCGCTCAGAGCTGTCAACCCCTGACATCTTACCACTGATCTTACCACTGATGTAAATGAAGAGATCTGATTAATTAACCTTTTCTCTGAACAATCAGGAGGACTATTAAATAATTAATGAATTAAGGTTTGTTAAATTATTCTAATTGGCATCAGGTGAGTTTGTGTACGTGTATCTCTTGCCATGCCAGATAAACATGCTTCTGTAAACTTCATGTAAACTAAAGATGTACTACTAGGCATGGTCCTGGCCCTTAGCTTATCACACAGGGTCACAATTCCATGTTGCTTTGTAACAAATTATGTTGATCACATGTATAAGGCATGCATTTATGCATGAATTAACACTTCACATGTTTTAAGGCATGCATTCAGGGGATTGTGATCAACATCATTCCGTACTAAGGAATATGGAATGAATACGGGTAATTAAATCTGCATGAATTAACAGTACTGAATTTAAAATTAATTACTTCAGAACGCAGATGAAGTGCATATGATATGCAGGTGTTATCCCTGTGGTATTCAGCTGGAATTCATATTATGAATGAGTAGCCATTATTTTAAAGTGTTACCATAAAGATTGCAATGGTTCGGAGCAGATTTAGCAGTATGCTGTTTAAGAGACTGCTAAAACAAGACCTGCCTCACATTTCAATCTCTTGACTATCACAGATACACAATGCACTCAGATGCTGTCACAGAGGTGATTTAAGATGGTGTTATTGAAGGCCTACATGACCACCCCTTCCATCACATGATCTTGTTATCATGATCTGACACAGGGTATCTATCTATTTAATAATCACACGTCATTCTGTCGCGGATGGGGTTCTGCAGGGTTTCAAATGAGCCTGTAGTGCTGCACTTCATCAATTTCCCTCCAAATGTACTGCAGGATTCCCACTGCAGTACATTTTGCTTTCAGCAGTAATTTACATGCATGAAATCCTGATAATTTGAATCATGAGAGACAGAACTCAAGCATTCAGTGAGTTACAGTATTCTCAGAGTGGCTTGGTATTCCCTTTAGTGAATAGCAGACCACCTTGGTAACGTGTCTTATAACTGAGATCACACATCAAAGTAACAATGTACTTGCAGAAGACATTTCAGAAAATCCCCAAACATACATGAAGCAAAATAAAGTACTGAACCTTTGTGAAAAGATATGAAATATATATATATATATACATCCGACGGCAACAGCAAATGGTGGTACATGCCAGATAGCAGAGGCCAGGTCTCTGAGGTCACAGCCTGTTTTTAAATCAAGTTCTTTGAGAGAATGTTCTTACTCCAGCATGCGAGGAGCCTTGATCTCAGCTCCACATCTTTTTGTTTTTTCTTCATTCCATTCGGCTGTAATCTATTTTCGAACGGTGTTATGAAAAATAGTTCTCAGGTGCGATCAGTGTGAGATTTTACTGAATACTAATTTTGTTTTTTTGTTTGCATATTTAACAGCTTACAAAAGACCCTGTACTCTAGGCTTTATGATGCCTCAGTCTGGTTCAGATGACATGCCATTACTCAATTAGCTCATGCAAGCTGTCATTCTTCCAGGGGAAATCAAATTGAAAAATGGGACAAGATGATTGAATCTGAAGAAGGGATATGAATGGGGATGCATGGGAGAGGGTTATTCTGATTCCAGCATACATCAAACTTGAAGTGCAAAAGATTTCTCCTTTCTTTTTTTTTAAATCTTTTTTTCAAAAGAAACAACTGTTAAGTGCATTTAAAAAAGTCAAACTTCAGTCAAAACACAACCTTGTCTACGCATGTGAAACAAGAATATAGTTTTGTTGTGTCGTACAAGGTGATGCTACACTTGTTGATTATGTAATAACTGCCTGGTGGCAGAATTGTACATTTGTAATGGTGCAATCTGAAAGCGATTCATACCATCCGCAGCCTCTAGGGCAGTTATAAAGCTTGGGCAGGTGGAATTAAATGAAAATCTATCGAGACCGTTATCCCCATTGCAGTGCAAGCATTTTGATTTAAATTCAGCCCTTATCAGAGACATCTTTTCTTTCTTCAAAAAACTCATCCAACTGGAATCACAAATACAACTGTTTCAAATTGCCTGTAATCCTGCTCTACATTTGCATTTATGACTGCTTGGCAGAAGTGCAGAACATCTTATTTTGTCCACAAAAGTTTTATGGATGTTTTATCTGTAACCAAAGCAATTCACTCCCTTTTTATGGAATTGAATAGTGTCAGCCCCAGATCAGACTTCTAAGTTTTCACTGCAACATTGTGATGATGATGCGATAAGCACTGAAACTAGTTTGACATCTAATAAACTTGACAAGTAGTCAAATCCAGTTAGTTGTACTGCATTCATTAGAGGAGTAACCCAGCGACCATGCAACAGTTTATTTGTCTACCAGATAATAGAAAACATTACCTTGTACAGCAAGTAGCTAAATTCCCATCAAACATCTACCTGCACAAACCACCAAAGTGGTTGGAGTGAGCAGAAAACAATGTTAAAAACACCCCTGCTAATTAGTGTAGTGTGCACCTGATCCTAGACTCTCTCAGGGGATCAATCATGAGCTTTTCTGGCCACTTTCATATGCATGGAAACAGTAATGAGCAAAGCTGGTCACAACACAAACAGCTCCACCATTTCCGGAGCCTGCAACAAACATGGTGCATCCGCACAGAGCAATGAAACGGATGGGCAGTTCAAAGAGGAGCAAGGCCGTGATTAGATCTGCGAATTAAGCTTCCTTATCTTGCCGCTGCTTGCTGAACAGATGCAGTTTTGTGTTGAGCAGTATGCAATATTCAAACTCCGATAGTGGTTTCCTGAGCCTTAAGTACACATTTGCTATTTTCGAAACCCTTTTACTGGTTGTGAGCAAAACGTTCCAGCTGATGCTGCTGGGACTCTCCCCCCAGTGAAACCTTTGCTTGAAAACAAATACAAAACCTTACCATTGGAATATAAACTGGGTCGTGCAATTGTTCCCATCATAGTATGAAGGATTTGATAATCTTTCCTTCTCCAGTTTTCAAGATTATATTTGGGAATTGCTTAGAAACTCCTGCCAATGCTTCTCCTTAACAATAGATACACGTCTTATTTATTCTGTTCTTAAACAAGGTCACAGTCTCAATGGCTAAATAAATAAATAAATAAATAACATGGGTAACAATCCATCCATAACATAAGAGATAATGGACTCACTCTCGCTTCAACTCATTTGTGTTAATTAATATTAAGCTGTGTGTTGGTGGCAGAGGGCTTATGTTCTGCGATATAAGCTAAAGTGTGTTATGCAGCTGCTTTGAGTTAAATAAATAAATAAATAAATAAATAAATAAATAAATAATAGGCATCTAAATACTACAAGAGCAGCCCACGGTTGGTTGCCCATGCTTTGCCATAAATTAAAAAGGCGGCCTTTGACATTACCTGTCTTTACATTATGTTAATGGAAAAAAAACATGAAGTAGGTTTGGGCATCGCTTTGTTGTGAACTTCTCATCACAAATACACCTTGTCTGCAAGTTTAATTTATCCACCAAACATCTGTTCATTAGAGATCTCCCATAATCACCTGAGCAGAGGAACAAAATGAGGTTCATGTGATTATGATGCAAGCGCATCATTAGGGAAAGCAGGGGGAAGAGGATTTGTAATTTTCCATTTTGTACCATAGCAACTACAAATTATGTACTTGTTCTGCATCTGCAATACATTCGGGGCAAACAGGGAGAGATCTACGAAGCATTTGCTCCATTTATAGTTTGCACCGCTTTTTTAAATACACAAATACTCCTAATTTGCAGATTGTTTTGCATTTTATAATCAAATGCACCACGTTCTCCCATAACGTACAGTGTAAGAGCCTTGCATTCAACTGAACTTAATGATGCAAAATGACTTTGCAGCCTTTTCAACCCTCTCTAACTCAATAAAGAAAATTGAAACAGTATAATAATTCTATCAGAGGCATATTCACCTGATCGCCCACTGAATCTATTATTGTTAACAAGCTTATTACCTTCTACAAGGAAGGAGGGAAGACAAACATTCTCGTTTACATGGGTGTGCATGAACAATGCAAAAGGCAAGGGCCAGTCACTATTAAATGGGAGTTAAAACATGGCCATAGTGATTATTGTGATCATTTTAGCTGATAATCAAATCGATAAATTACATTTCTGTCAAACATCACAAGGAATGCTAGAGTCAACATTGGGTTATCATGACTACTTTGGATTACTTTTTATGCCTGTAAATATTTATTTATTAAATTCCTCACAGCAAACTAATTTTCCCAAAATGTAAGTGCATGATCAAAGCAAAACACATATTTTAACTCTTCTTTTTAATGCAGTTTTTTTTTAATGTGCTTGATGTTTCAAGTGAAAAAATGACTTGCTGTTTAGTTGCCAGCTTATAATTAAATTTCGAAATGCATTCGCATAGGAGTGCTTCCTCGCATGGTTTAATGCCAACATGTGAAGCCTGGATTAAAAAGTGCCACTTACCGGTACACAGCTGCTGTTTGTTATTGAAAATGACAATGGCCATTCATGACACATCAATATATTCAAATCTCAGTATGCTCTATAAAACAGATTCAAGGCACTACATAGCTGCACAATATGGCTCACTTCTTTGTAAGCCAAGAATGGGACTTAGCAGATGTTAGGCAACATTCAATCTAGCAGTTGTCTGGAAATAGGTTCAAGATATATCGTATACCACTTAAAGTAATATAAATTTGGAATGAGACGTGATAGGCCAGGTAAGATAGGATGAAGGAACCTAAACACAGATACATGGGAGGAGGAGGTGCTTGTTTGAAGTCTTTAAAATCTTTGACAAAAGTAACCATAACGCAAAAAGCACTTCTTACACTGAGTGGTGAGGGTATGGAATGGGTTTCCTAGCCATGTTGTTGATGCTGAATTATAAATTGAAAACATTTTGAGATCAATCAGCTACGAGGAACCTGGACAAGACGTACATGTTCTTATGTTCTTAATAAAGGAAAGAAATGGCACTTGATAGCCAAACATTTTTTTGGGTGATTTACATTTAATTTGTTAATTCAATAACTCGTGATTCAGTTAATTGCCACAGATTTAGAGAACTGCAAAAAGGCCATCAGAAGCACTACCTGTTAAGTGCACAGCAGAATGGTCAAGAACACTTTGGGGTTGATCTGTATGTGGATGAAAGGTGCTACTTAAGTAAATCCCATAAAAAACTGTCAGAAGAGCCAAGGGACACAGAGACTGTTTTAACAGCTCACAGTATGGGCCGCATTCTGAAATGGATAGACTCACACAAACAACACTAAAGTAAAATAAAATAATAATAAATAAAAATTAAAAAAAAAAAATTCCTCTTCATGCATTTTTATTTCAGCACAGTATTACCCAGACTACTAGTTGGCTTTCGCTCCTGCTCTCCAGACTGAAGTATCATCCAAGCTTTCAGGTTCTACTATTGATTTCCAGCCTTGAGAACAATGTATTGTATATCACTGTGAAACCATGGAGCAAAGAAAACCTAATCGACCCAAAGGAAATATAACAAGGCTGTGGTAAGAAAGAAAACAAGCAAGTGGGCAGAGAACAGGATTGAAAAGAAAATAAATTCTAATAGGAGGTTCAGTGTTTCTTAACCTGCTGCAGCAGTGAATGTGATGGAAGATCAGCTCTACGGTGAAATGGAGGCACAATTATGAAGTCAGGATAAAAACAGACCCTAGGAGAGCATGTGTGGCTTAAATCACAAGACCATTCGCTACTGCTAGAGAAGTATTCATCCTGCTTAAGAAAAACTCATTTAGTAGACAAGCACACAATTTAAACCAATGGAGCCCAAATTATACTGCTGCTGTATAAAAAGTAAAGTAAGATATCAAAGACATGAATTCAGGGAATACAAATAGAAGGGCTGGCATAAAAACCCCACAGAGCGTGAATGATAGCAAGTGGAAAAGGGGTTATGTGGGTAAGGAAAAGCAGTACAGAATATATAAGGTAGGGTGGTGCAAAGGTATTAGGCATAAAATAGATTCTTGTCAGTGGGGAAAGGAATGGGTCACAGTGGAAGATGTACTGTATAGAGGCTGTTCAAGTATTAGTGCACATCATAAAGTTTTGATCAATTTCAGCACCCCCCCCCCCCCCCCCCATTCATGATCAACTATAACAGGTTTATCCGCCTCATATATACACCCGATATATAACAGTGCTGACGGACAAAACTAAAGCCACCTTAATTGGAGTTTGAAGTCTCTGGAGAAGATTATACTTACCAGGTGCAGAGTCTTGTGATTTACTGATCAGTACATCACAGAACACTTAGATACTATACCAGGGAAATGAGCATGGAGTATAGGGTATGCCTTGCTGAATTATCTGGTAACCTAATGACCTAGAACAGGCTAAAGACATCAGAACCCTTCCAATTACGATGATAATTATATGCAAGAATGCATACAGCGCAGGAGACAACCATTTAAATACATAGGTTCTTTTAAAAGCAGCGTACATGCAAGCCAGTGTCAGAACAATTATCCTATGTGTTGGACAGCAGTATGTAAAGGCTTTAATCTATTGATTCAGATGACCAGATTTCACAGCGGATATTGGCAATTCAATTTCTCCACAGTTCATTACTTTGCGCGGCTTCTATAAACGCCCTTTAGAATAGGACAATATGGTATGCCATGAGATTCTCTTGCACAGTTACTACATTTAAAATCCAGTAAAGGATTAAGAATCTGTACTAATCATCTTGCCAGATGTACTCTGGAGCTCATCGGCTCAAGGATGGAATTTTAATAATGAATGGTACAAAACAACTTTAGCAATGCATCGTGCATTACACAGGTTAAATGACTTCCAGGAGAATACAAATTTTCAAAAGGAAGATAGTATATAAACCCTTTATATTGTTTGATACCAGAACAAACAAGCATTTCCACTGCTTCACTTTTTTTTTTACCCCCAAACAGCCCAACAACTGAAAATGCACACACACAGGTTCAAATGTTTTAGAATACCAACAGCGAATCTGATACAGTAATATCTATTTGCAGTGAGAAATATTTTTAGGAGGCTAGGCATGAAAAGATTTGTAAAATTAACAGGATGCACAAGATCAGAACTTAGAGACATATTTTGAATTAGGACCATAAAAAGGGGCTAGTCAATGGAAAACTACAGTTCGGAAACTATAACCTAAGCCACAAACAGGTGGTTTTTATACCTTTTGTTTCCTGTAAAAACAAGCCACGATGGGCAGCCTGAAACAGTACACTAGATTATGAAAGAAATTGCTTTCCAAGAAACATGTAAATGACAGTCATGTAAAAATCTATAGAAACCAGCTGAATGTTGTTTACTTTGCTAGATTCCGCGTTTTGCATGTGTGAAGTTGTAGCATGATAAAAAAAAAAAAAAAAGTTTTACAACTATGCCAGCCAATCTAAAAAAAAAAAAAAAACACCACAAATACAGTGGAGCACTGTGAGCATTAAGGAAGACTCCAGCCTTGACTGCATTATTCAAGCCAAGCAAGGACCGCACATAATAAAAGGGCTCTAGGGATGGAAAATAAATAATCCAAATATATTTTTCCAAAGATATGTATTCGAAGGTGGTTAGGTCAGTGCGGCACTAGAGACAATATGCAGTTCTTCTAGACTAACCAGTAGATTTTCTCTTGGTTTAGTGATTTTAGTGGCTTTGCTTGAGATAACCTAGTTAAAAAAAATGTATTAAAAAAATGAATAATAAAAAAAAAACCCTAACCCAATCACTCTGAAGCAGAAGAACACAATTAGGTTTCACAGCAGTCCTATTAGAATTCCAAAACGATATGCAAGTAGTCAAACTAATGCAAAAATGTTCTTTATATCCCAGGAAAGCTTTTTTTAACATGGAAGCAGTAAAATACAGTATGCTCAAGCCTCACATCAGACCATTTCTAAATTCATGTTACCACAACATCAAAACCAATTACCTCACTTTACTCTAGACTAATCAAGTGTTATTAATTCAATTATTAATCAAACAAGCCCAGAGAATCATTTATTTGACATTTCTCAGTTAATTAAGAGATTACCCATATAACAAATACAGTGTTGTATTGATGGACAAACCACTACTAGTTTATTGTAGTAAACTATAGTATTCCATATAGTATACCATTGTAAATGATAGTGTTTTCACCCCTTCCATAAAATACTATAGTATATGTATATGGGTAGGCAAGAGGAATACCCAGGATGCAATGTACCATTTTCTATAAATTTGTCATTTTTAAGAGCGCTTTAACCACTGTACAAAAGAGCCAGGATCCCTTGTTTTACCTGTAGGGGTCAGTCACTAACAGCACTCACACTTTTGCATTTACAAACCAACCCCTGGTTTGCATCCCATCCTAACACTAATGTGTTGTATAAACAGAGCAGATATGTATGCAGATCTTCATCTCCTGTATCTTTGTTTAAATCATGGACCCCCTCCTCTAACCCATGAGGACCCTTTTCTCCTTTGAAGGAGAGATTTTATATTAGAATTAACAACATTACTGTTGTTTTTTTCAGGATATTAAAATGTTTCAAATGCAGCACTGTAGATTCCTAAACGCTCATCTAAACCACAATATGTTGTATTTAGAAAGGGCGGTGCTTGTGCTAGATCTGCTAGATCTGTTTGAGATCCAAAAGATCAATGATCCGTTACCAAAAAAAAGGGGGTTTATTTTAAAGGGTTTTTGTCAACAGCATAAATGATTTTGTGACACTACAAATATCTACGAGTTTATTGGTCCTTAATATGATGCACTTCCCTCAAAATTGGTCAAATAACAGAATTTCTTCTTGGCAGCATGAAACGTACGATCTTTTTATTTCACTTTGCATCTACGCTTTCCAACAAAATCAACATCCTGAGGACCGTACTCTTTTGCAAAGTAGTGATCTGCCTTTCTCCTTCACTTGTTTAGCAGGCTTTCGGTACAGTACACAGGCTGCAGTCCTCTATCGGTTTCTCAGCAGCACTTTTCTCAATCCACACTGTTGCCAATGATGCTTGCAGTAAAATTAACAAAGCCACTACAGATTTACAGCTACCCATCACCAACGATTCTTTAAGAAAGAGGAAAAGAAAAACACGGGGCGGGGAGCACGGTCACTTGGATTGCTCCGCTCCCATCTGTTCCGGTGAAAACCAGCACTAAACAGAAGGGACCAAAAAAAAAATAACACATCACCATGTGCTGCTTTATAAAATGACCTGGACCCTGCATTGCAAGGATTTAGGTACAACTTGGATAATGCAATTCTTGTCTGAAAGGCCTAGCATAATTCAAGCTGTTTTCTTTTTTTTTTTAAGGTTGTGGGTTTAACATGGTATATTTGAGATCTGGGTTATCTTAAGCAAAGTCTTAGGGGGAATTTCCTGCTTCTCTGGATGAGTAGTTATTGTGTTTGCAATTCAAGTACAGTTTGTCACTTGGCTTATTATTTATATGTCACTCCTCACATCTGCCCTCTTAAATAATAAGACAGAGAAATACTGCAGATCGGTCTCTGTCTATCTTCCATTATCGCTTTGGGCTTCTTTACCAGGATGTACCACTGAGAGCAGGAGTGGAAATTTCCAGAAGGGAATCTTTTTAGCTGCCTTGGCCCCAAGACATAAATATTTATTGTTTTGACCCAGACTACTGTTCATTTTACTTAAATAACTTGATAACATAAACATTAAGTGAATGTAAAGAGTAAAAGTGTACTGTACATAACTAAAGGCAGTTAATGTAAATACATTAGAATAAAAGATGAAATATGAGTGATTAAAAAACAAGGCCTGAAAATGTAGGGCACTACTAGTATATTGAGTGATTTGGAGGCTCTAATTGATCTTATGTTATCATATTTTTTAGGCATCTTTCTGTTTGTCTATTGGGTTTGTTTGTTCCAGTAAAGAAAAATACAAATTACTTACTAGCTGTATTGAAAAGCTAGAGCCCTGAAAACGCTTTTTAAATCTGAATTTCAAACCACGTGCAGGTGAATATACTGTGTGTAGTTAAATTAATCAGATTACTGTGGTTCAATTAAACATTTCACCCTAAAACATGTACTCTGTATGGTAGAGATTTAACTAATAGCACTACAATATGTTAATTATAGGAATAAGTATTTTTCACAATACACCCTTTCTGTGGTGGATATAATACTGGTATGCGACCTTACTTCATTTCCGTAGAGATAAAGGAAGTTCTGTACATTACTGGACAGTTCTGGGAAACAGTAAAATAACAATACCTGTACAATTATAACACAGCTCGGTTCTTGCTGTTGGCAGCCCTCGCGGGGGTTAAGGCACATGGGAATATAACACAGCAAAGACAAGGCAATATAGCAGCTGTTCCTCTTTTGACAGGCGTGATAGAGATTATATATATATATATATATATATATATATTATAAGCGTTAATTATTTTGGAGATTACAGGCACACTACTTCAATACCAGCCGTGGCAACACTAGATAAAGCATCTGCAGTTATTGTTTAAATAGAAAGTAAGTAACGGAGAAAAGCACTAAAAATGAATGAGTAGTCATTGTGTTGCCATGTTTGGGTGGGATCTTCCTCTCACACAACGAATCATCTGCAATATGCATTTGATTGACAGCTTGTGAGGCAGCTGGCGCGGATCTTTTGAAAGTCCCAGACAGTTCCATATTCCATCTTTATTTTAAATGAAGTGTTTAAAGCAAACTTGCAGCCTAGTTAGTAGCAGTGCGGCACAACAAACGAGTATTACATTGTTTTAAAAGACAAGGAACAGATTTCTGCAAATTATCTACTTCAGCAGTGGAAATGGCAACATGTGAAAATTGCCAAATCCACTGGATGATTTGTTTGTTACTTCATCTTTGGGAAAGTGAAACAGGGAGCATTCTAATCGTGAAATCCCCAGTCTGCATGCTTGCCACAATCGGACACATTCTGCATTAGAGAAAGTCTACAGAACTGGCACGTACTTTGTATGACGTTAATATGGATGAAGCTGAAGTTTCAGTCTTCGTTCAGCAAATAAAATGCAAATCGACTGTGGGGGAAAAATATCCAACAAGTTTTTGATTATTGCCACTTGCTTACTCCACCCCACTGGAGTAAGCTGTGTTGCTGTATTTTTTTTTTTTTTTTTTTTTTTTGGGCGTAGTATGTAAAGACCGATTTTTCTTTTTAGTTTGCAGTTTTGGATATGTTCTTTTCACAATTATTATCCCAAGTAAATTATGGTCACGATCTCAAATTTCCTGGTTAAATAAATACATTTTAAATGATTCTATTTACATTTTAGAATAATAATAATAATAATAAATAAATAAATAAATAAACAGCATCAGTAATAAAACAAATTAATTAGATGGATGTAGTAATTGTATCAATTTAATATGCGATTAAAACCGAGATTAACTACGATTTTTTTTGTCGCTTGACAACCCTAATTTTATATTATATATATATATATATATATATATATATATATATATATATATATATATATATGATCATACATTAAATAAAGGCGTCACAACACCTTGCTGGGTTATAACAAGGCTAAATTAAATTACTTCCTAAGCACGCTACGAAAGAAAGGAGATAACAGGATCCTGTGCTCGCCTCTTAACTAATTGCAGCCTTACCACCACACCTGAAACAAGCTATCCATCACTGTGGTTTCTTTCTTGTAGTAAAGACTGTACTGCACGGGAGCAGTGTATAGATCAGACTGCCATTTTTTTAGAGAAAACAAACTGAACAATGCGCTAATATTTAGCAGCGGGGGCACTTACCTCAGGCTGCGCTATTTCCTGGATATTTCATTTGTTTTTTTTACGTTAATGTTGATTTTCTTTTTTTCGCAAATGAAATGCAGTCCATTGCCCTTCCTTATTTACTGGTGCTGTACATTGTATAGGGTGTACGTGAGGCACGTCTCTGTGTGTGTGTAATTGTTAAGCACAGGGTCTTACAACGACATTATGGGATAATTACCCATCATCATCTCCCGTCTGCAGCCTATAGACACCCATGGGACATAATTATAACCTTAGTTATTCGTTTTTCTTTCCTAGCCTCCTTTATAATTGGTTTACTTTGAAGCTTTATCTCACCCGCCTAAAGGTATCTTATTTGCCAAAAAAAGCTACTTGTGTTTCATTAGTATGATCTTTGAGACATAATTTTGATCTACAAAACAAAAGCAAGCATACCCCGAGTATAATTATATTGACAACGCGTTATTGAATTCGCGGGCAAGTCAAGGTGTTGCTTTTAATTGCAATCGCTAACACACCTGCAGTTTGCGTCATATGTATTTGCGAAGTGCACGCTGAGGTAGAATCATCCAATTAAATATTTACATGATTATAATAACACTTACACTCGTGCACCAGTAGTTTCGGAGTATATTCAGAAACTGGAATACAGTACAATACAATGAAATAGTCTAGCCCAGATAAAACGACATGCATTTCACGTGAGACTTGCAAAACTGCAGTACCAAGGAGAGTTTTAAAGGCTGGCAAAAATCAACAAAGTATCCTTTTCACTGTATATAGGTACTTTAAACTAGCTGCCTCATATTAACATGCAATGCTTGTTTTTTTGTTTGTTTTTCAATAATTGAACCACAAATGAGACAACAGTCCACTGTTAAGTTTTCAAACGGCTTATATTTTATTAACCTGCTGTCTCCGTATCAAGCGATGCGACACAAACGAAACGATTTATATTGAAAAATAACTTCAAACTTTTGCGTCATGTTTTTGTTTATGTTTCACTGTACTGTACAGCCACTAGCCCTACTGCCAAATAACTAATTAGTACAACCGTCTGTGCAGTATCAACGCAATTTTTTTGTATCCCAGTTAAGAATTATTCAGCAATACAACAGTATGATAATATAGATGCTACATTTTATCTCTTTTTCCCGAAGCACTCGCCTCTCGGTAGTTCCCATTATAGCCGCCGCTGCTGCTCCGGCTTCCTATGGTACTCAGTCAAGGCTATACCAGTAATAAGCGCTTCTTAACCCACCTTTGCCTGCAAAGACGTTGCAAAGCCCCATCGTTATCAAAATAAGCATCAAGGATATTCTTAGATTCTCCATGACGAGAAAGAGGGCACGCTGACCCCAGTTGTGTTTCGGAGTGTGTTTTTTGTCTTGCAAGCAGCAACAATTAAGAAAAGGAGAAGAAAAAAGATGCACCACTTCGTAAGATACACAGTAGAGAATGTTCAACGCTGATCGCTTTAATCATCCTGAAAGCACAGGACTAACGCTCCCTGGGACTAGACTGTGACGTCACTAGGAGGAGAGGCATTCATATTCATAGAACAGCAGGTTTAGACGCATGTAAACTAGCGCTGACAGGTTCAGTTATTGGGGTTTAACTAGTCGCAAGGGCTACATCCAAACCAAGGATAAAGAGCAAACAAGAATGTCATATATTCATTTTTGTTTAAGATTAACCTTAAATATTTTTTTTTGTTTTGTTTTTGATACTTCCATTTCTCTTCATATATTGAAGTTACTGAAAGGGGTTGCCAGTTTATTTGGAAGTGTAAAGTAACCCTATGCTATGTTCTTGGTGAAAATCCATCCATTCTTTTGACACGGCTGTCCTTGATTTCACGATTACAGCTGAAGTCTGATGTACAGATGCTCCTGCTAATTAGTCACCAACCATCATGTCCTTTTCAGACTCTCATAAATAATGTATTTTATCCCTAGTTGAGTCAACTCACAGCTCATTATCTCACACTGTGCCTTTCTGGTTCATAAAGTGACCACACCCTGTAGTGCAGTGCATTAGGTAGAAACATCTGAGTGGGTAAGGCAATATTAATCAATGAGTAACAGAAGCACTCAGAACTAGTGTTTCTGTTTGTCCTGCTTGAAAATCAATGCATATAAAACAACACAAAAAAGTGTCATCATTTGCTATAGTTACTGATGCTGCATCTTAATACGTGAATTAGATATGTCAAAGGGTTTATCAGTCCGTAAGATCTGTATAGTGCCGCACAATAAACAATAAACCCAGGCGTAACACAGCTGAGAAGGGGTTACATTTATAATACTTCTACAGAAACAATACAAGGTCTAAACTGGCTTTCCAATAAGTCTAAGAACTCTAACATCGCGTTATCAGGATAAGAACACGTTGACAGTATGGTACTAAGTGGTTAACAGTTACAGGTGCTTTAATAAGCACAATACATCAGAGCTGAATACTGGTAAATACAACTGAACGCTCAGTCCAACTCAACTTAATGTCATCCTTGTAAAATAAATAAATAAATCAATCGTTTGAGTTCTTTTCCTTTATAATAATGGCATCCTTTCTCCTTTGCAAAGGTTTTTGCTTCATGATTTTTTGGTTCATAAAAAAAAAAATGAAACAGACATCAGTGCTAGGCTGCCTGTCATCTGTCAGTGAAATCTGTGTGGCTCTTTATCTTGTCCTTCAGATTCAATGTCCTGTGTCAAATAAAACTGGTTCTTGATTGTCTGTGTGTTCAGGTATAAAATGCTCTTAGTAAACCAATTATGTCAATCTATCATATGTCGTGGTTTAGGTCTTTTTTAATTATTTATATATTTATGTATTTTTGCTTTGGTTTGATAGACTTTAACATTATGTTAACTAGTTGCCTTTAATTGCCCTTCTGTTTGTTTATTGCCACCTAATGCTGTGAAAATTGCAATTGCATTGTAATTAACCTTTAATGACAGGGGACACAAATGTACCCTCAATTAATGCTTAATGGAATACCTATCTTGTTGCCTGTAGAACAATGGGCTATAAATCTGTACTGTGACCATGAGTACATGTTCAAAAATAAATGATTAATATAAATAAAGGTGATTTAATTAGTTTGTTTTAGTTATTCATTTCACACATTTTGGTGTAATAAATTTGGTTTTGATTGCTTTTGGTTATCTTTAACGCTGCATATAGTGTGCAATAGTGTGAAAATAGAGGGAAATCATTTATATTGCATTGAGTTCAATGTTAATGTAAGCCACTGAACCCAGCCATAGAACAGGAAATACAAAACATGTGTAATTGCCCAAATTAGACAGCATGGTGATTTCAGATGCCATTCAAATGCAATGTTATCATGTTTGAAGTCATTCTGCAAGACTCTGGCTTCTGTTGCTCCAAAACTCAGTTGATCTTGCTGGGATCTGTTGCTCCACAATCGTGCATATCTGTGTTTACCTGAACTTGTTTTGAACCTGTCTAGAATCCTGGACTGAACAGCCCTCCTCCTTCCGTTCAAAACATGTGACAGTGTGACCTTTCAACACTGCCTATAGAAATGTAGGGTTTAGAGAAGCATGACTCTATGTAACAGAAACCCAGAATCGCTCAGAATGATTTCAAACACCATAAAAAAGTAAAGTTAAATACATCATTAAAATGACATTTGAAGGTACTAGAAACATAAGAGTGGCTAGTAACTAACTACACTACTGGCTAGATTGAAAAGCAGCTCATTTCATCCAAAAAGAATTGAAATTGAATTCTTGGAGACTGTTGTAATGCAACAATTAAGTAAATAATACTATGTTTCTGAGGAATAATCCCACACAGACCGACAGATAGGATAATGACAACTTAGCTGTGTGATTTCAGGGGCTAATTATCTGAGGATTAGTGAAACCTTGACTTAATGTATTATTATTATCCAGCAGAATGCTATTTACACTTGCAAATGATCATAATCCTGTTCAGGTAAATATAAGGCCACCTATTCAGTGCTGTTTGTAAAGGTTGTGGTAAGACTTCAGCCCACTGTGTATTATGAACAAAATACTAGAAATAAGTGTTCTCCTTTTCAATGTGTACGTTATGTATTAATCAAGTAAAAGGAGAAAGAAATGCCAAGCTATTTCAAAACCCACTTCATGCCAGTGTAATTTATCAGCTAAATGTGTATTATTGAACAGACTTTTCAGACCATGTGTTGTTTTTTTCCCATATCTTTCATAACCGTAGAATAGTTGTTATATTATTGGCTTGTCTGGTTGAGACTTTGCCAAAGAGCACTTAAAGACAATTGCAAATGCCTATGAACTAAAATAATGTGGCTAGGCCTAGGAGATGTTGCTGCCTGAAAATGTATAGAGATAACTGATTGGCCTAGTTTTATTGTGACATCTGCCTATGGACAATACCTTCATCACCATTCTTCTTAATAAGGCTATTGAATCTCCCACCATAAATGCTCATATATCATTCATGTCAAACCCCTCTGGTGATGCTGAGTTTGTTCTGATAATCAAGTTTAACAGATGCATTGAAAATGCCTTGGATAAGTTCTGAAAGATTGGGTTTGGGGTCATTTAGTTTGTAGTGCAACAGGATGGATGCCTTGTGTGAGAGCATCTTAACCACTATGCAATAGAGCCAGACTCAGGTGTGGTTATAAAACATTTAACCACACAACACTGCCCGTTATATTAGCATTAGACATCAATAAATGCTGTAGACCTTTTACCCACATGTACTCTATCTTAACAATCTGTGCAATGTCAATTTAGTCTCAAACTGAAATGGTTGTAATTGTGTAATATACTGTATAAAATGCAACACAACCGCAATAACAAAACAAACTGTGTCTACTCTTGAGCTTAGCATCCCTCTTTTTTCATTAGCTTATTAGTAGCCCATTAGCAGCAACAGCAAACAACATATCAAAGACTGCTGTGTGATCATGCTGCCGTATTGCTGGAAAAACAGAAACATGTGTTCACATGCCCTTAAGTGTTTTTCTTGTAGTCAAAACTGATAGACTGTATATAAAAAAGCTATCTTTTAAGGTTTAACAAGCAGGGATGTGCTAAATGGGTAGTAGGTCCATCCAGCAGCTTTCGTCCACTCTGCAAGCCAGTGCATCCATGTGTAATTGAGAACCGCCACGACCTTCAGAACATGCCATGTGCACGTTAGACAGCAGCCTTCATTCGGAGAGTCAGTCTCCATGGACCTGATCCTGGAGAATGCCCCCCCTTCTTATTTTAAAGTGGCAATGGAAACAGTAATTGTCTTGAGTATTGACTGATTTCCTCTCTCACAGTTTAACCCTTGTTCAGGGAGAGGAGTGTTTCAATTCTGTCAAACCCACTGATTTAACCCTTTAAGGTACAAGGGACATGTGTGTCCCACAAATAAAAAATATGATAACTTTCTTATTTTTTGCAATGAGGTGCACGAAAACAGGGTCTGAAATGTACTGAAAGGTTGGATCTGGTCGTTCAAATTGTCAGTTTCCTCCTCGTGATACATGAGTCGCTCTCAAATGTATTTTAAGAAGAAACCGTTTGAACAAGCACTCAATTCCTTGTGTACCTTAAGGGGTTAATCTGCTGCCATGAACAGTCTGTTTGAAAACAAAAACAAATTGAAACGTCAGGGGCAGATAGTTCACTGCTAATAAAATTGAACAAAAATGACTTTTTTATTTTTATTTTTATTTTTTTTTGCCTGGTATTTTCAAAGTTCCTTGTGATGAATACTGTCTAGCTCCCGTTGTCTCGTTCTGTTATGCTCATGGTTACATTATTCTATCAGCCATGTAGTGATTTCAGTGATTCAGGGAACTTACCCTTGGCCGTATCTCCAAACTGTCCAATTTGTGCAAATAAAATAACCTTTTTTAAGATTTATTTTTTCCCTTATTCATTGATCATGTTTTGATTTGTCATGCAGAGGAAATGAAAACACTGTAACTGGAAATCTTGGAAAATGTGTCAAAATAGGCAAATGAAAAATCTAACTGATGACTTTAATAGGCCGTACATTATTATTTATTTCTTAGCAGACGCCCTTATCCAGGGCGCCTTACAATTGTTACAAGATATCACATTATTTTTACACACAATTACATTACTTTTTACACATTCATTTTTTACATACAATTACCCATTTATACAGTTGGGTTTTTACTGGAGCAATCGAGGTAAAGTACCTTGCTAAAGAGTACAGCAGCAGTCCCACACCTGGGATTGAACCCACGACCCTCCGGTCAAGAGTCCAGAGCCCTAACCACTACTCCACACTGCAGCACATGCAAATTATTAAAAATATTAAGAACACATAGCCACAAATGGTAAAATGCATGAGAGACTAGAATTTGTTTAAGATGCCAAATTAAAGCACAGCCGTCTAATATTTTCACACGAGTGCCTATTTTTCCTACATCACTGACTACTTACCAGAAATCAAAATTCTCACACCCAGGTTGTCATGCAGTTGGGTATATAAAGGATATAAATGACAAATTAGCAGGCTAGGAACAAACTCTTAACCCCAAGTATGAAATATATCCAGTCGCTCTTTAAGATTGGTAAAGGTCATAATATGAAGATGTACAATAGTTGCTGAAAATACCACATGCCAGATTCCAAATGTATTACAGTGTATTACAGTGATACAACATGAATTATTGCACCCTTCGCACAGTGTCCTTAGCAAACGAGCTTTAGTCCCAAGATATCACGATGTCAAAGGTAGCATTATTTAAAATGGCTTTTTAAGGCCTCCTTCATTTTATGGTTATAAAATAAGAACAAAAGAAATACTGGCTGACCTGTAATCTGCAACTGTGGTAGACATTCCCAGCCCTCTGCTTTTTAATAAAGCGTTTTGAAGAAAGGGGATGATGAAATATGCTCTGGTGTGGTAAGAACATACTTGGTAAAACCACTGAAGTACAAATTTATTCTCAAGTCACTTTGATTAATGTAAGGTGCATAAAAATAATCCTAGTGGGGCATTGCATTAAAACTACCACAAAAAAAAGAAATAAATGCAGGCGAGATACAGTATTTTTGCATGGCTGACTAATAGCATGTGCCTGCAAATAATACATGAATACATGAGACGAGCAGCAGTGCTATGTTTTTTTCTTATTTCATACCTGAGTTTGCTATCTTTGCTTGCATTCCTTTGCAGACTCATTGCCCTTTTAGTCCTCTGCAGAACCACAGTGCAATCACTTGACTGAGAATAAGAGACTAACCCCTGCAGGGGTTACAGCTGTCACCTCTGAATGGCGTTCCTTCAAATAGCCTTACCTGTCTTGTTGAGTTTATTAGCTGGCACATAATGCAGAAGGGGAAAAGGTGTCTTTTTTTCTGATGCCCGAAATTTCCTCTTCAGTTTAATCCCTATAACAATCTTGAGGTTTAAAACAACAACAATAATACATATGTGATGGCATTACCAAATAATTGTCATGAACAGCCACGGCTGTAAAGTATTCACATAGGAAAAACGAAGGGTTAACATACAGATATGCCACCAGATTCTGATTCTCTCAATAACCAGCGCAAAAGAAGGTCTGTAGCAGGTTTCATCACACTTTGACAAGCAGCTGTCTATTTGCCCACCTCTGCTATGTCCCCTGGACAGTAATGCTTTTAGGTGAAAGGGCCATCAGGTTGAGAGTTGATAGTGAGGTTCACTGTATTACTAAACTGAGATCTTGATAGTGTTCTGTTTAGGAAGCAGTATTTAATTAAATCTCCACCCGGTGGTTTAAAACAGAATTATCTCGCTATAATACCCTCTGCTGCCGGTATAACATACTAGATAATTTGTTGAGTGCCAGTGCAAAAGAAAGATAATGGGAAAACCTGGTAATTTCGCATTAAAACAATGTCTATGAAGTATGCAGTGCTGTATTATTATTATTATTATTTATTTATTAGCAGACGCCCTTATCCAGGGCGACTTACAATCGTAAGCAAATACATTTCAAGTGTTACAATACAAGTAATACAATAAGAGCAAGAAATACAATAACTTTTGTTCAAGCAAAGTACAAGTGTGACAAACCACAATTCAATAATACAGCAGATAATAGTGATAGTTACATCAGGATATGATTAAATAGTGATAGTTACATCAGGATGTGATTAAATACAAAGTACTACAGGTTAAACACTTGGCAGATTACAGTATTCTGAAGTACAGGATTAAATGCAGTAAAATAGGGGGCAGATAAGAGCAAAATAAAGCATATTTACATGAAGGGTGATAGTGTCCCAGTATACAAACAGAGGAGTTCTACAGGTGCTCTTTGAAGAGGTGAGTCTTGAGGAGGCGCCGGAATGTGGTCAGGGACTGGGCAGTATGTTTGAAAGAATACTGTATTGCATTTGGTTCTGCAGTATTTTTAAAGATTGTTTAGTAAGTTGTTTTGCTGTTATTATGTATTGGTGCAGGAGGCTTGTAATAAAAGCTGATGTAATTAAAGTTGCAGAAACAGGCAGCAGGTTTATGGGATGGTCTCCAATGGAACTAGATACTTGGTTTGAAGCAATTGCATTGATCAGTACTTATAAAGGCTTAGGGTTATTTTTATGTTTTGTTTTTTGGAGTGGAATTATCAATGGAAGCCAAGTGGAAGAAATCTCTTAACTGAAACCATTCACATTCTATTTAGATAAATCAAGCAGCACAATATTCAGCTCAGCATTGACTATATCTACATGACTAATGGCATGATTTAAAATAGTCCGGATTTTGTGGAGAACAGAGGAAATAACATTATTCCACGATAACGGCTTCCATTAACTGAATTGTGTGTTCAGGTGTTACTCTGTCATCTAAGGGGTCATTTTTTGTCTGCACTTTACTCTGAATGTTTATGTCAGCCATACGTTTTTGGAGTCTTTGGATTGTTTCTCTGATGATGGAAAGGGACCCTCCATTAAAGTCCCTGGCTCATAGCATTGTCAGCCTAACGAGGTTCACTCACAGGAAACATAACTTTGCAAAACACGGCAACAGCTCAGGAACTAAAAGTAATGTAATGCGATGGACTGGCCTCCAACATAATAACGATGGCAGTGAGAATGAAATCAATGATATAATCAGACAGTGTGCGGTACAATATGTAGAGCTCATAGACAAGAGTGAGGTAGGGGTGAGGGCTGTGCACAACCAATAAGCCCTTTACCTGAACCCACACAGGGACACACAAAACAAGGGCTGACAGCAACAGGGATAAATCTGCTTGGTTTAGTAATTTCAAAGTAAACCTCTGAAATGATCAAATCAGACACGTGTTCTCCCCAATATTATTTAATAGTTTTTGGGGGTTAGAACTTTTAAGCCCACTATTTAAACCCAGGCCTCCAGAGATTAAAGGCATGTGTGCCTTGCATATTATCCAGCTGATCCAAATATTTTCGATTATATATAATATTTGAATATATATAATACTCTATAAAGCTACAATGTCATTTGGTACAGGGGCGTCCCGTGTTGCGGTACGATGAATATATTGTGTAATCCATCGGCTTGCTAAAATGATAATTATTTCATTATTCTTTGTTTTTTTCTCCTCATAACAAACACTAGTAACTCAACATCTGACACAATTCGGCAGTAGTGGGGCTTTAAAATTTCTGTTCAGCTTCAGTGAGAAAACCTAAAAAAATAAAGCACAAGCCTCACAGATATCCCTCTGGCAGAATACAACCCAAAAGCCAGCTTCTCTTCATCACACAGAACAACAAGGTGAATAAAACACACGTCTTGGTTCACATAAGGACAGGACAGAGGAGGCTGTAATAGAACATAAACCAAAACACAATGGTAAACTTTGAGCTAATTAA
The DNA here is from genome assembly GCF_902713425.1 of Acipenser ruthenus. NCBI lineage: Eukaryota > Metazoa > Chordata > Actinopteri > Acipenseriformes > Acipenseridae > Acipenser > Acipenser ruthenus. Next base: position 3,357,902 of record NC_081200.1, on the reverse strand, counting down.
AATTAATGGTCTGGTTATTACATATTTATGGCACAATATAAAACCTTAAACTCAACATAATATACTGAACTAGCATATTTGTGATCTGCAATTAACTATTCAGCTCAAAAAGTTATAGGGCAACCATGATGTGACACTATTCTGTACAGAAGGTTATCATAACGTAGCACCAAAGCTGCTGTGTATTTTACATTGAGCGTGCTTCAGTTTTTTGTTTTTTTTTTCTTTTTTAAACCATGCTCAATCAGTCATTTATCCAGATGAGACGACCTGGCAAGAGGCTCGCAACACAACACCACAGCAAACAACATAAAACACCATAAGAAGTATAAAAATACACATGGTAAATCACAAAACTCAGCAGCACCTTAGCAGGTACAGACTGACCATACTATGTGCTTTAATTTACTTAAAGCAGTGATTTTGCCTTAGCATTCCCTTACTGTTGTTGTACATCAATCCAATAAGCCCTGGTCTTCAGTGCAGGCTATACATCTTTCATAGGCTGTGGGCTCGTAGTAAGATATGGGGTTTGGAAGCATGCTGGCGCATGTTTCAGCTTTACCACTGTCTTAGAACACTGTACCCCGCTGGGTCTTCTCACAGCTACGAGCTCAGATCTGTTCCACAGCAAAGCCACCACGCTATGTCCCCGTGGCACTAGCAAGGGAGTTCCTCGCTAGCCAAACAGGAGGGACGTTGAAACTTTGTCTACTTAACGAAAACTATAAACAACTCCCATGTCATGTGTACTTTCAGGAAGTAAAAATAGGAGGACGTGAAAGACTGGTACAAAGTGTTTTCAATGCAACCAGCAGAGGTCGCTGTACACAACATATGGTTCTCATCAGGACACTTAGAATACGGCATTTGCTCTGGGGAGGGAGTTTTAGCTTACAGCAGATGTCTGCTGTGTTATGAACATGGTAAGGCTATTACAAAAAAAAAACAGGTAAGGCTGTTACAAAAAAAAAATGAGTAACATGTTTGGCTTTCAAAGTGGATGTGTAAAAAACTATCTAACTTAGCCTTTACAAATCAATACTGATATGATATTGTACCACTCTCATGTTTCACAAACATATTTTGTACAACGCTTAAAGTTTCTACTGAAAGCTTGAAGCGATTGGCTGATATTTACTGTAAACATTAATTTCTATACCGTTAACATCCCTATTGTCTCATTCCCTTGTTAACTTCTGTTGCAGTGCATTTTCTTAAACCTTGGAAAGATGTTTTATTCTACTAGTTACTGTATTTGCATCAGATTTATTTTTTTAAAATGCAAAACTAATGTATGACCACAAACAGATAAACCATGCAAAACTGTATAGCAGTAAAAACAATAAAAATAAAAATATATGAGTTTGTCAAATGACCTAATGGTTGTTATATTAATATAACGGGGAACTAATTTTGATACAAGACAACTTACTTTAGGATTGGTAATGTCTGATAATTTGGTTTGACCAGCTCAGGACGGTTGCTGACCCAATGTTATGAATGGATGTACCGTATTTGTTATTCAGTTCTGCGTGCTACATTGCTTGCTAGGTCTCTCACCTCTTTGCTGAGTTTAAAACAGAAAAATAAAGGGCCTGTTTTCAGCTGGTCAGAAAAGTGCATGTCATTACTCAAGCAGGTGGCGCAAGATTTCTCAGCAGAATCTGCTTTTGGGTTGAGAAGCAATTGTCTGTTTTCCAGCCTGTAAAGTAGAAACAGCGCTTTCCTCTCAATGTACCATCTGCTTCCAAAGCACTGGTTAAACATATTGCATCTGCTACTACAAGATAACAACTCTTGCATTATAAAGTAGGGTTTTTTGGGGTTTTTTTGTGCAATATTTGCACTTTATAATCCTTTAATACCACCATATGTGAGATCTGAATTGCATCTTAATATACATTTAAATTTTGCTGTTTGCTTTCACGTTGCTTAATTTCTGTGCAAACAGACACACTTAGCCTGCAGTGTTTTGTGTGCTTCTAACGTAAAGTGTAGTGCTTTCAACTAAAAAATAGTTTGACAAAAGGGTTTATTTCTCAATTTGTGTATTCGGCTGAGTTTGCAGAGTCTTCAATTAGCCTGAAAAAAAAAAGTCTGATAAAGAATATGAACATACAGTACCATGCTGACTTTTGAATTGAAATTAAAACAAATACCCCACAGATTGCCTCTGATTGGGGATTGAGTCTATTTAACTGTGCAGGGCCAAATTACTTGGCTTTAGCTAATTGTAAATGTCAGTTTTTAATATGCAAGCTACTTGAAAAGGATTCTAATGAAGCATAACATATAGCACCACGCTGACAAGTATTGTACACTGTGCAGTAAATAACTGGGTATGTGAACTGTATGAACCATTTTAACAGAGATGGATAGGCTAATAGGCTAATAGGCTAATTCAGCTCCATGCTGTGGAAGTGTTATTTGTATCTCTGTCACCCTGTATTCTCTCTACACTGTACCAATCCATAAACTTCTATGTAGATTTTAGTGATTAATATCACAATACTCACATACTCGGATATTAATCCATGAGCTTGCAAGCAAGTTTAAACTATAAAAAAACTGTAGTGCTTATTAAAAAACAAAAAAAACAGAGAGTCTGGTAGGTTGTGATCATAAAAATGTCATTTTCTGAGTACAGCTATGGCTAAAGGTTTTACATCACCCTATAGAATGAACAAATTTTGCTTCATGAAGTCAAATGAAACCTGCTGAATAATATTACGTTAACATATTGAATTACGTACCGCTTTGTAGTTTTCCATATACTTCACGAATAACTGCCACATGTAAAAATGTGACATTTTGAAATCTAACATGAAAAATTATACAAATATTATGGCTTCCTGTGGACTTTTGCGATATCATTTTGAACTTTCTTTGATCACATGATGTTAAATAAAAGATTGAAATTATGTTGTCACAGTCCTAAAATTTTAGGTGATGCAAAACTTTTGGCCATAGCTGAAGTTCAAAACTTTAAATTAAGTAAAATAGGTCGGTAGTTTATGGACGATTCTGCATTTGGGACAGGACTAGCATGAACTGGAATGGGCAAAAATACAGTGTAACATTGTTCTATTTTTACCATTTAGGTATAGTGAAGTAAAATGTAAAATATTCTGTTTTGTAAGACTTGGCAGAACAGATCCTCGCACGTTTTCTTGAATGGAAGATTAAGGCTAAGAACTATTGTATCTACAGTCACGTCCATGAACATGCTAAACTGGCACATGCCTGTATAACTGTCGTGCCGTGTTTCGCTGTGGAGAGCATATCTGAGCTCATGTGATGCATGACATAAGCAAAGACAATTGCATTCTGTGTTCATTGATAAATCCATGGTAAATCCTGATCAATGATAATAACAAAGTACTGTGTACAACCCTCCTTGTGATTTTATTTAGTTTTAAAGTATTAGAAACCATGTGAATATTGTCAAGGATCAAGTAATATAATCTGGGGTACTTTACACAAGAATCCAGACCTTCACACACACTTCTTTATTTTTGAACAATAATACAGCCTCTATACTTTGCTAGCACCTGCAGGTACGCGGAAGGCTCCATACACTAGGATCTGCAGATCTATTGCAGTAATTAAGTCAAATAAAAAAGTCAAATAAAAACCTAGAATTCATAAATGTGTGTTTCAGATTAGGTTTGAACTCATTGAGACAGCATAAGCATAGATTCAAATGCAAATATAGATATATGTGTGGATTGAAACATGTGTGACAGTACATTTCATTTCATAAAGCACAACAGTGGGATTTAAAAAAAGGGACATGTTGCCATTGGTTATCATTATGGTGGAACATTCAGCATTCCTCCCCCTGAAGAAACTGCTTTTCAGAGTTTAGCCTGTGTGACCTTTGTGCTTCTTTTTTTTTGTATACATTGTGATAACAAGCTTGTGGCTTTGCTGGGGTCATCCTGGGGTCTGTTCAGTTGACCACAATGCTGGAGGATTTAAATACTGCCATTGTTCACATCATTAAAAAAAGGAGGACTTCATTAAAAGAAACAACATCTCTAACAGTGTTTGTGAGTCTCTTAAGTGTATTTTTCTGTCTGCGCAAGTAACGATGGCTGTATTTAGCTCAGTGTTTGTTCAGATCAATAGAATAAACCCCACTACCTGAGCCTTGCAGCATCTGCATTTTTTTTTTTTTTTTTAAATGTCAGTGAAATCTACTTGGGCTGGTGGACTAGCTTGATGCCTTTACGCAGGAAGGTCCATGAAATGCATTTCGTCCCTCGGAATGCTTTGCACTGCTAAACTCAGCATCTGTCATTGTAAAACCAGTGTTCACTGTATGGCCTTCATTGAATTGGCCATACAGATTAAAAGGGAGGGAGAAACAGGCTACCCAACCAGAGCTCAGCAAAATGGAGGAACGAGGACAGGAGCACAAAGCTTTAGTAGAAAACAAGACTACAGTACAAGACCCTGTAGAGGGCGCTCTCTCACACCGCTGGTTCAAAGTTTGTTGCTTTGCCAGGGGTAGCAGCATTCATTAAGTAAGGTTAAACAGTTACATTCATATCTGCTTTATAGCGATCAAAGGATCCATGGCTCTGCACAGTGGTAAAACACTGCCGTCCTGGCCTGCTTGTCTGAGTAAACTGAATTACAGTGTGGCTTTCACATTTATTGCACGTGCGTTTAATGACAACACTATTGTTAAGAAATGGTCTGACTCCTGGCTTGCAGTCTGTTTAAAGGATTGCCTTTGCAAAGAATGTATTGTGTTCATTTAGTAAAAAAATTCTGTTCTGGCCGATAAAATCTTAAAACTTCTATTCCATGAGATTAGGCTGCAGACTTTGTATTTGCCTCGTGTGTGGCTAATCCCAGTGTGGTCGTTCACAGATTGGAAGGCTTATTTTCTCCAGTATGTGTGTGTGTGTGTGTGTGTGCATTTGAGTTTTATTATTCAGATATTTTTTCCCTATGTAACACAATGTTTATTCTGAAAGCAGCTTGAGGACTGTGTGTTCTTATCCCAGTCTTCATACCTTTTCCATTGATAAAGGCAGAGGAAACATGCATGACAAAAAAGTGCTGTGTTTTGCTTTTTTATGAGCTGCCTCAACCAGCAGGATTTAGGCGTTCTTAAATATTAGTCTTTGCAATTCAGAGTGTTAGAACTTATCAAAGTTGTGTTCAAAGTTTCCAATGTGCTTTTAAGCAATTTGCTGCATTTGTCATGAACACCATCAAATATTAAATAAAGGAATTCTATTTCTTATTCTTTAACACCAACTGACTTTCTGTTACTATTTAATGAATGCAACAGTGGTACTGTACCACAATTGATTTGCTTTTATTTTTTCTTTTTTTTCAAATTAATACGTTTGATAGACTGTTGTCATTCCATATGGTATAATGAATTCCCAGGACTTGCTAAATCCTCCAGGAGACAGGAAATCCTGTCACTAAATCTGCATTGCCATGGGTACACAAGAAGAAATATTCATGTAAGCAGGAGAGAGAGAGTCTTGTAAAAGGCTTTATGTGCTTCAGTGAATGAACAGGGAGCTCTGGAGGACAGTGTTACAGCATTGTATCATGTGCTAATACACTGGCCTTTCAACAAGGGGGTTTACGTTAGTCTTAATTAGGGTACTAAATCAAATAATAATAAGCTGACATCCTGGCTGGTTTGCATACAGGACAGGATTGTATTTACTGTATGACCCAGGGCATCTGAGGCTTTGAGTTTCTCTTCTGCCTGTATGTAATATTTGTAAATATGTTACCAGCATGTCATCCTGTAAATACATCATCTTCCTCTAAAACAAATGATCAGGTGTAAATTAATCTTTTACTTATCTTTAAAAAATAAATATATATATATATATATATATATATATATATACTGTATATACTGTATATATATATATAATCAATACAAATACAAACAGCAGCACTGGAGCGAAACAGTCGAGGTACTGAGGTAAAGACGGACCAACAGTGAAACAGCTGAAGCCTAGAGCCTGCCTGCAATTGCATGTGCTTTATGTAAAATAACAAAATGCATTGCAGAGTCCAGTGGAGCGAGTCTGAGGACCAACATCAGATGGAAGTTGCAGATGTGTGCAGCGCTGCATTCTGGGTCATTGTCATTAGTGAAAGGGGGTAGGGGAGAGTGGAACCTGGCACTCCTTAAAGCTAATGAGCGGCAGGTCCTGGCAGCACTGGTCTTGCCTGTTGAGTTTCAGCTGCTTACCATTCAAAGCTTTCATCAGTTAAAAAGCTCATTCTTGCTAATGAGCCATTTTAACATTAGCCATTATTCAACAAAGGCTTAAAATTGGAGAGGGGTGGCATATAAATACAGGTTTTCTTTCTGGCTGCCTCTTATGTTTCTGAAAGCATGTTTCTGAAGGCATATATTATTTTCATACAGGTGACCTACACATTGATCGCAGGTATCGGAGTGCAGATACTGTACTTGGTGCCATTTGCATGATAAAAACTTTTTTTTTTGCTCAAGAACGCTAGACTGGCAAGCTTCAATACTGCCTGTAGCCTCTTCTGTGCAAAGAGATTCAACCTGTGTTGAACCTGTACTGTATTCTGTAGCAAAATGAAAAGAACGTTTCCAAAATTTTGAAAGCAGTTATGAACATATTTTGAGTTTGTTCATGTAACATAATTTCAAAAAGGGTGAAGAAGAAATGCTTTTCCCTCCTTTGTTTAGATGTTAATTTACTGGAACGGGGTACCCCACAGTGGAAGACTTCTGCAGGAACTTTATGTATTCAATGTTTCACTGGTGTGGGAAGTGACCGTTTTTTAAACACTTTTTTTCATTTTCTGCTGACAGCACCTTCCGTATATACACTAATATTACACTACAGCATTATCAAGAGCTACTGGTAAACATGCTTTGGCTGAATACAAAAAAAATAAGGTTGACCCATAATCTGAGCAAAGTTTGGAGTAAGTGGAAGAGTGCGTTAATAAATTATAGCTGTGCAGCAAGGATTGATGCCAGAAATACCATTTTGCAGTCTTGAGCGGATGTCTAAAAATCTTTTTGCTTGCTCGTGTGTGTTTTCAGTACTGCTTTGGAAACTGGACCCCATGTCGAAGGTTTTCTTTAACGCACAGTAAACACTTACTGTGATATCAGTGATGTCTTACCATGGACATGAAATAATATGTAGCTACTGTAGCAGTTGTTTACAATAAGAACATAAGAACATAAGAAAGTTTCCAAACGAGAGGAGGCCATTCAGCCCATCTTGCTCGTTTGGTTGTTAGTAGCTTATTGATCCCAGAATCTCATCAAGCAGCTTCTTGAAGGATCCCAGGGTGTCAGCTTCAACAACATGACTGGGTAGCGTGGAGACAGTGGGTTCAGAAGCCACTTTTCTTGGAATAGGTGAGACAGAGAGAGAGAGAGACAGAGAGACAGAGAGAACTCGGCTCCAAGCACTTCTCACATGTTACAAAATGCTTCTTGCCACTAATGCAAATTCCCTTATGTAAGCTCTGTTTTAAGCTGCATTTCACAAAGAACTGATTAAAACATGACGTGGCTTCTTGTCTTGCTTTGCTGAAATTTAGACTAAATCTTCTACATCTCTGAGAGGATTATTTCAAACAGTAGCCTTTTTTTTACCCCACTCCCATTAATCTGTAGGCACCATTATAACAGACTGCTCAATCCTGATCACCTAAAGGGAAGCGTGCAAGATACATGTGTGAACAAGACAAAGCCGGACATGAATCATATCCAGGTATGCTGCATGCTTACAGAGACAGGTTTTAACAATGACCCCGATTCCCACAATAATCTGCCCCCAAGTGGATGTCAGAAATACACCCTTTGTTCAATGCAGTATTTCTTATTGATGTATTTCTCACATGCACTAGAGGCAATGTTGCAAGGGGACAGGTTAAAGGTTACATTCTGGTGTACCAGCTGTACTAAGAGACATGTTTGAGAGCTCTGTTGAGGACACGGGGGAGCTTTGTGAATACAATGCTCCATCTCAGCACTATTCCTGGCAACATTACTTTCACTTACAAGGCACTTTATGTTTTTTTTTTAGTTTTTTTTTACAGCACATGCCTGCCCCTGCTTGCACTTCATCAGGTCTCATTCTGATGTGTAGATGGGCAGAACTGACATGAATTGGCCCAAATATGTAAATGTGAGGAAAGCGGCTGCATCCATCTCCAGAAGCATTCAGTGAAAACAAATGCATTTTTGAAACTGAGCTCTTTCTGGCAACTTAAATGGATAGTAAAAGGCAATTATTCATGAAAAGCATTAAGAGTGGGTCATTATTTAGCACGAGAAAGAGAAAATCTACAAAAATATAAATATAATCTCATTATGGTTATAAAGACTGCTTAGCTGAAAATCGAAACATTTCTGTATTGTTTGCTTTTCTTTAGGATCACCGCAGCTGAAACTGCTCTGCGGGGCCGATTTCCTGGAGACATTCAAAATTCCTAAGCTGTGGAGGGAAGAGCACATTGTGGAAGTGGTCAAGTTTGGCTTGGTGTGCGTCAGTCGCGGTGGGACAGACACACACAGGTTCATACACGAGTCGGACACCCTCACCAGACACCGGCACAATATCCAGAACGAAATCTGCTGGGCTTTACGCTGGGGACAGTCAGGTACCTGCTCCCAGACTCTGTCATCGAGTACATTAAACAGCATGACAGGTGACATCCTGCAACCCCTAACAACAAAAAGCCCTGTCGCCCGTAGAAAGTAGGTGAACAGAGGGAACACTCCCACTTATAGAGTCGGCATCCTTTCAACATCTCATACATTTATAGCTACACTTTGGATTTTATACAAAAATCGATCTGATTTTTTTCCTTTTTTAATGTGGAAAGGCCTTTTTTATACTATTGGGTACTCAAAGTAGTGGAGCTTTTTCATCGTTTATAGACACCTTGTGTCTACATCTGATTTGTCTTACAACACGCCACATTTAAATATTTGAAAGCTTTGAGAAATTACATGGGGGAAAAAAAAAAACTAGTATTAGATTTGGCTTTGTCACATCATTATCAAAAGGGCCTATTGTCGAAAACAGGTATAACAGGATGTCAGCTTCAAACAGCATTCATCATCTCTACAAATCTACAAAAAGCAATACAAATGAATAGCCTGCTATTCAATAAAAAAAAGCTTTCTTCTCTTTTCAACAGACATTTTAAATAAAATTGTATGTAGTTGTGGTGCACTCTTTTGTCATGAAAGCAGGGCTCTGTACTTTCAGTGCACCTGGTTGCCATGTTACATTTTACTATAGGAATGATCACCCACATTGTCAAAGACATCTATACTGTTAGGAACTGGGAACAAAAGCTTAAAGGATACTACTTGGAGGACTGTTCTTCTGTGTTTGGAATATTTACATTTTTACTCTTTTTTGGTTAAGAAAGTAGCGTGAACCCACATTTTGTGGTATCCAAATCCAAAGCACTTTTATTAAGCAGGTAAGGCCAACATAGGACAAAACTGTAAACCCTGTTGTATGAGAGGACTCTCGTTATAGCCATTTTCAAGAAACTCGAGAATTAGGTGGAATACATTTTAGTGAGGTAAAACATATGCATAGGATTCAAAGCATTGCACAATTAGAATCCATCAAAATCAGCGATTAGCTTAAGTTAATGAAAAAGGGGTTTGCTGCATATAGAATGAATAATCAATGACTGCATTAAATTAATACATATACAGTAGATCAATATAAAGAACCACAGAAATGCACTCTACTAATTCATTCACAGCATTAAGGTAATATCAATTAACAAAGCTGATTGATATCACCCAGTGCTGCTCAAAACTGTCAAGTCACACGGCTATCATTAATGGCAACGAGAGAGATGAAACACTGGTTTAATATTAAAGCTGTCTGACACTGATAAACCTTATTGTGGGTGAGATAATGTCCTTGACAGACAGTCATAAGACCATGCCATGCTATTCACTGCTAAAAGACAGCTGATCTAAAAGGGAGTGAGATTATGGAAACTAGGACCCTGAAGGAAAGCTATAGAGAATCTAGAGGCTTATCTGACACAAAGTGGCTTGCTGAAGTTGTAATACTGATCAGGAGGGTTCACTTTGGTACTGTGTGTGTTTAGAACAACAGATAATCTGGTTACAGAGCTCCTATTGTGCAGACTGCAGATAAAGTGCCTTGGCAAGCCCAGGCTTGTTGATTGAGATCCTAACTCTCACAGTGTACTGACAGCAGGGAAAAGGTTATTCATCTCTGATAGTTTTCTTTTTACTTTCGGAAAATGCCAACAGATTTCAATGGATATTGGAAGATGCTCAGTAATGACAACTTTGAGGAGTACTTGAAAGCACTGGGTAAGAACGTTTTTTTAATTACATTTTGTTGCTGCTATTATGATTATTTCATGCAACTGTGAGAATCACACAAGTACTGTATCTGGGTTTGTTTCAGTTTTTGTTTTTATTTTGCTGCTATGGTTGCATATTTGAAATTTCAGTAAGTGCAAAAAAAACCCATTAAATCTGTCTTTATGAAGCTGTGTGCTGCAGGTGATTCCAATCAATCAATTAGCCAATCAGCTAGCCAATTTGGAAGAGTAATATTTCTCTTCCAATTGTCTTTTTATAGCCATCCATCCATGCAATGCAGTTCCCTTAGTCCGATTTTTGTATCGCTGCAGACGTTTTACTGAATGTGTCAAACAAATGAAAACTACTGTATAAAAAATAAAATAAAACTTGTGCACCACTTACAGCACAGGATGTCCTAAATGCACATGATTGTTTTATGATCCTCCTGCTGTAATTACGAATCCTCAATTTGAAAGGGATGTACTTACTAATTCATTTTAAATCCCCTGTTGCAGACGTAAATGTTGCAATTAGGAAAATCGCTACCTTACTGAAACCCGATAAAGACGTCATTCAGAATGGAGATCACATGATCATTAAAACTCTCAGCACCTTTAAAAATTATGTCATGGATTTCGAAGTCGGGAAGGAGTTCGAAGAGGATTTGTCGGGGGTGGATGATCGCAAATGCATGGTAAGAATTAGCAGGGGCCGCTTACAACATGGTCAGGAGGTCAAAGGTTGAACTGACTGCAGCTGTTGGGTCATTTTAGAAATCTAATACAAATATTCACACTTACATTGAACATCTGTACAGAAGGTCTTTTCTTTAAACTGTGTATGTACTGAATGTCAACCCTTACATTGACACAGCTTGTTGAATGTGTCAGAATGCACTAGCGCTCATACTTTACTGTGGTTCATTTGCACAGTGATGTCAGTGTTTCAGGCTTTCACTGTTCTTTATCATAGTGCAGTCGAGTTTTATTTATCTAATCATGAATACCGTTATGGTAAATGTACAAAAATACTGTGGTAAACGAGGTGTACTTGCTGTGTGTTTCTATTTCACAAAATTCAGTCTGCAGTGTTCAAGTTAATGTGGGAGTGAGGCAAGGGTTGGAGGGTGATATAAACAGGGGATGTGAGTCTGCCCTTCACCAGGCACTCTGCATGAGGCGTGTGGTAATTTGGTCAGTCTGATTTGTGGCAGGGGACCAAATAATGCAACCTGCACAGCCAGAAGTGACGATCACCACTGACTACAGAAACTATGCCTGTGGGTCTTTTAAACTCAATCTCTCAGACTCACCATTTTGAAATTATCACCTCCTTTGAAGCATCAGAAGAGACATTGTTGGGCAGCCTTTACACTTGGCTTCAGCTGACCAGGTCTCTGCTGCCCTCTAGCTGTACCTAATTGAATAGAATAAAAAAAAACTCAATCCTTCACTGTAAATTCTTGGTCACGTTTAGTTGGCGCCAATAATAAGCAATAAGTAACTTATTCAAGTTATTGATTGACACTAAGCAAAAAGCTATTATGATAGTTTAGTGCATAATAGCACGCTGATTTAATAAGAATATATTACACATGTAGATGGATGCTGTTAATTGTGTAGAATAGATCATGTTAATGACTAGTCTATAATAAAATAGCACACAAATTGCCCATTAATATACAGTGCAAGCGAGCCCAGTTAGCCAGTGCCATGACCATGTATTACAAAGAGAAGGGAGACCTGCCTTTCACTGTCTGTGAAGAATTGTTAGGAGTAACTGCAAGCAGATTGAAACGGTGTGGATTTTGTTTCAGACCACAGTGACCTGGGAAGGAGAGAAGCTTGTGTGTGTGCAGAAAGGAGAGAAACCAGGAAGAGGCTGGACTCAGTGGGTGGAAGGAGATGAAATGCACCTGGTAGAGATGTCTCTCTCTCTCTCTCTCTCTCTCTCTCTCTCTCTCTCTCTCTCTCTCTCTCTCTCTCTCTCTCTCTCTCTCTCTCTCTCTCTCTCTCTCACTCTTGTGTGTGTGTGTGTATTTCCATCTATAGCTAGCTATCTATCTATCTGCAGTAGTGTGCACATTTATTAAAACAACTCAAGATTTGTCATTTATATCCTTTTATATACCACCCTGCATGAAAACCTCTGAGTGACAATTTCAATTTTTGGTCAGTAATCAGGGATTTTCTCTTACTATTTTTAAAATTAATTGCATGTATGGCCTAGTCATCAATTAAATTAGACAATCATTAATTTGTTTGACCATTTTTGCGAGATTTTCAATTACAGTGATTTGATTTCATTCGCACAACAAATCAAAACTACAGAAGTGATGGGGTGTTCTAATATGCACACGACTCTGTCTGTCTGTCTGTCTGTCTGTCTGTCTGTCAAAATATTCTTTGTAATTTAATAGAATTAATGCGTGCTGTTGGTATGGATTTCCAATATGTAAGACGCTGGTGCTGGACGCCAACTTTTTTTTTTCACAACAGAGGGTTGTTGTAACATTGATTATTCCTACAAACTCAGGATCACAAAATTTCATGAGAATTAGTAACCCACATTTTCTATTTGAAGAGTGCACATTGTAATCCAATGTATGCAGCCATGAAGGATGTGTCTCTCTTCTAAATACACTTTCTGTATTAAACACACTTGTTTCACACAATGATCAGCACTGATCTGGTAAAATAAACTCAGTAAAGTATAATAGATCTTTAGTAAGCTTGGTAAACTGTGCAAATGTATCATGGTTAATTTTAGGTGTTTTTTAAACTGTTATGTTTTACAAAATGATTGGTAAAAGGGCAGAAAAGCACAAATAAAGCAAAAACTTGTAATACACACTGTAGGTATGTCCCTACATACTGGTAGAGCCAAAAGTATATTTCACCAGGTGTGTGTGTGTGTGTGTGTGTTCTCTGTAAATGCTACAAATAAGATGGTGTTTTACTGTTTCACTCTTTACATATTGTATTTGTGCATGAATCTATATAATCATTATATTTGTGTATTAAGCACGGTATATAGTAATGATAATGAATCACCCAATTCCTCTTCTGTCCTCATTTAGGAAATAAGGGTTAATGGAGTAGTATGCAAACAAGTCTTCAAGAAGGTGCAGCAATGAGACTTTGTACAAAACTGGAGAAAACATGGAGATAACTGCAGGAACAGGGAGGCAAATTCGACGATTCCAGCAAAACACGTATCCTCGAGATCAGACAAGGAAAAATGACATGGTTTCAGTTTCTTAAAAACTGTACTGTCGGAAATGGACCTTTCTCCATATTCAACCATGCCTCTCTTTAGTAGCTTATTCCAACTAATGTACTGATCAAGAAAAAACTGTGCAATCTGTTTTATTTTCTGGTACTGTATTATAAAGGTCCAGTGACATTAGCTTCACAAGCACTATCCTCAATAGCTTCAGGTGTAACCGACCTCTTTTTCTGAATTTGTTACACGACTGTGCACAATTTCTGAATAAAAGGATCCAAAACCAGCCAGACTGTGTAGGCTTTGAATGAAGGTGGGCAGAGTGTTTAAAACATGTGTGCCATTAAATTGTCCAACTTACATCATATACAGTACTGTAGATAATACTATATATTATGTGTCTGGACATCAAAACACTTTAGAGACAGGAAGACAAATAGAAAAGTTCAGTCAGGAGCTCAAACACTTGGCAAGACCTCCATCCAAACAAGACTGTTTGATTCTGGCCTCATGGGTTTTCTCATCACAGGGTAATTGTCCTGTACTGTGATTCTCAGATAAGGTTTTAGAATCTGGTCTCATTAGATTTTGAGGTTAAAAAATGAACTCTTGAGATTCTAGATAGCAGTAATAAATCTCCTTGATCTTTGGTAAGGCTCAGTGCCACGCAGTGCTTTCACCTTTACCCTTTCCTATTACACAATGAAACTGTAATGCAAGGGAGGCGGGATGACTGCCTTCGTGGCATTTTATTACGTGATTACAAAGTCGTGTTTCTTTTTTCTCTGAATCAGCACGCTTCAGGGGTGTGTGTGTATATATATATATATATATATATATATATATATATATATATATATATATATATATATATATATATATTAAAAAAGCAGATAAAATACAAACAGATACAACAATAAAAACAGATATATACATATTATAAAAATGCCAGCTCAAACCAATATGTTTTTAGTCTGGTTTTAAAAACAGATAGAGTCTCAGCTTCCCTCACATGTGTTGGCAGCTCATTCCAAAGTTTGAGGCCTCTATAACAAAAAAAACCCTTCCTCCCCATTTAACATACTTTATTTTAGGGATTACCAGCAATCCCATATTCAGGGATCTAAGGTTACGATATATATGGGGTAAGCAGTTCTCCTAAATAGGTTGGTGCCAAGTTATTTAGTGCCTTAAAAGTTAATAACAGTATTTTAAAATCAACTCTAAAATTTACAGGAAGCAAACACTGGAGTGATATGTTCCCTTTTTCTGTTTTTAGTCAAGATTCTAGCAGCAGCATTTTGAACCAGTTGTAAACGAGACAATAAACATTTTGGGATGCCAGAAAATAACACATTACAATAATCAATTCTGGAGGATACAAAGACATGTACTAGTCTTTCAGCGTCACATGTAGAGATTATAGGTCTAAGTTTTGCAATATTTTTCAAATGATAAAAAGAAGATTTTGTAATCTTTTTGATATGTTTCTCAAATAAGAAAGTAGGGTTGAAGATCACATCTAAACTTCTCATTTCTAGTATAGGTTCAGAAGATTCAGAAATTCAGGCCAAATGATTCAAGCTTATCTAGCTGGTTTGATGAACCCACGAACAAAACCTTAGTTTTTTCTGCATTCAACATTAAGAAATTTTGAGACTTCCAGCCCTTAATGTCAGTAAGACAAGATACTATATTGGTCCCAAAAGAGACATCACCAGGTTTTAGAGACAAATACAGCTGGGTGTCATCTGCATAAAAATGGAAATTTACTCCATGTTTGCTTATAACATCACCCAGAGGAAGCATATAAATGGAAAATAATAAAGGACCTAAAATAGAGCCCTGTGGAACACCACGAACTAATTCAGACAATGCAGACTTTTCATTCCCAATTAAAACAAATTGAGACCTATCAGAAAGATAAGACTTGAACCAGGATAAAACAACTCCAGATAAACCCACAAAAATGTGCAGATGATTGATTAAGATAGAGTGATCCACGGTATCAAAAGCAGCACTTAGATCTAATAAAATTAAAACTGATAAATAACCAGTCAGTGCCAATTAATAGATCATTTAATACTCTAACAAGAGCTGTCTCAGTACTATGTGCATGGCGAAAACCAGACTGAATTTTTTCATATATGTTGTTTAGTGTCAAAAATGGATGCAGTTGATTTGCATCTACCTTTTCTAATATCTTTGCAAGAAAAGGAAGATTTGAAATAGGTCTATAATTATGTAGAATTGTTGGATCCAAGTTATGTTTCTTGATCATTGGCTTTATGACGGCTACCTTAAGAGCCGATGGAACTAGCCCAGAAGAAAGTGAACCATTAATAAAATGAAGAATATAGGAATATAGGAATTAAGAGAACAAAATATTTCTTTAAATAATTTATGTTGTGCATATTTCCTGTTATTACCACAATAATTGATCTCAGAGGAAAGGGGGTTTATGTAGTAGAATTATATGGTAGTTGGTGGCTTATTAAGTACAGGTAGTGGACAAAAAAATGGAAACCCCAATGTAAATTCACTTAATAGGGCGTTGAGTCACTATGGTATCCCGCTCTGTGGAGTTCTCGATGGACCGTTTATGATGAAACTGGCTGCTCGCGCCCCAGGTTGAAATTTGCAGTCAATTGATCTGCAGTTGCTCGCCTGTTTTGCCTTGCACTTCGAATTAATGCACGGATATCACGATCCTGGAGTATGCGCTTCCGACCACTGTTGCCCTTTGATGATGATGTCTTTCCCTCGGAGTTCCATGCCAACATCACCTTAGACACCGTTGCTCATGAAACATCAACAAGTTGAGCTGTCTTGGTCACTGAAGCTCCTGCCAAACGCGCCCCAACAATCACCCCTCTTTCAAAGTCACTGAGGTCTCCTCTTGCAGCCATGCTAGCCATAATTATAGGCAACCAGGCCTGTCCAGCATTTTTATACATGACCCTAAGCATGCTGGGATGTTGTTTGCTTAATTAACGCATGAGCCACACCTGTGTGGAAGCCCTTGCCACAGGCTTACTTAAACAGGTACTTTCACAGAAGACAAATATGCTCGACAGTATGCCCGCTAGATGTAACCATGATGAGACGACAGCCCCCCCCACCCCCCTTATGCATTATGCCTTACTATGCTTTTAAAGGTATTATATTTCATGTCTAAGTCTACTGATACGGTTTTGTGCATAAACTAAAAAAAAAACCCAAGTAGTAAAAGTTTTATCTTGTGAACTTTGTACTAATATCGTGGGTGTTGCAGGTCCATAAAAGGCTCATAGGATCTGCTGCAGGCAAACTAGTTACTCCAGCTGACTGAACTCGTCTCAGTGAAAATGCCTGCTGACTACAATGGAACGTGGGAGATGGAAAGCAATGAAAACTTCGAAGGCTACATGAAAGCTCTCGGTAAGGTGCTGACTCTCTGTAATAAATAAAACCGCACATTAGCTCTGCTTCATTCATTTATCAAAAATCTGTCCAAGAAATGTGTATAATGCTTGCAACTCTCGTCACTGAGAACTGTCAAGTCGTTCTATCAGCAGAGTGAACTTTTTGAAAAATGCTAATTTGTTTTCTTTAACAGGATCATTTTAATTTCATGGACACCCACATTTATTCTCACCATTTGTTTTTAATTATAATGCAAATCAAATTTTGTAACGCATGTTCAGGATTTGAAATTGAAATTCTGCAATTCCCAAAATGCTGATTGCCAGCTTAATGGTTTGCGTATGTAGTCAAGGTGGAGACTGGAGATGACCTCCCTTCCTGACAGGTGCTGTTTTCTGATTCAGGTATAGACTTTGCTACACGCAAGATCGCTCAGCACCTGACTCAAACTAAAGTGCTCTCCCAGAATGGCGACAAGTTTGAAACAAAAACCCTGAGCACCCTCAGAAACTACGAGTTGAACTATACAGTTGGGGAAGAGTTTGAGGAGCACACCAAGGGGCTGGACAACAGAGTGGTCAAGGTACACAACCGTTATGCATTTTAATGATAACTGATTGGTTAAAGACATCATAGTAAACTCTCATGTTTGTTTGTCTCCTGCTTCCTCGGTTTCCTTGGTAACAATTATCAGGAAAGGGAGAAACCAGCGTGTGTGGTTAGGTCTGATCCAGATGTCAATCCGATGTATGAATGGTCCAATTCAGATTTAGAAAGGAGACTGAACAGGCGTAATCTAAGGGTGCACAAGCCATTCCACCTGGGGGTTTCAATTCGACCACAAGCACAACGAGTTTGGTGCTCTAAAGCTGGTCCACAATTTGAGAAAGACAGGCCAAAGATTTGATGTGCATGACTTGCTGCCTCACACCCCAGAAAGGGTGTTCCTCCAAGGGTAGGTTTCAGGGGCTCTCACACAGAAATGTGACAAAACCCACCACACACACACTGCCATGCACCAAAAACACAAGATACACTTTAAAAAGTCTATTTAATGAAGAAGGCTGAAAGGCCTGTCTACAGTACGTGACTGGGTTTCTTACTGGGTTTCTCTCCCCAGACACTGGTGACGTGGGACGGTGACAAGCTGGTTTGTGTTCAGAAAGGAGAGAAGCAGAACCGAGGCTGGAAACACTGGATTGAAGGAGACAAACTGCACCTGGTGAGAATTACTCCACTCATTTCATTATGAAGGAACCACCTGGATATGCAAATCTTTTAAGCAATAAACCACTACAACCATTGAAGTCTATATGATTCAAAGCGCTGGATTCTCAAACCTATCTACTCCAAATCATAAAACATTATATATATATATATATATATATATATATATATATATATATATTGTAGCGTGCACGGGGGAAGGCAGCAGTAGGGCTGGTAGGTGACGTAATCACACACAGACATAAGCCCGATATACGCTCCTTGCAAGCGAGCCGGCTCTTTTGTACAGCGGCATCGGCGCTATGCTTCAGTGCGAGAAGTCCCGGGTTCGCGCCCGCCCTCCGCCTGTGTGTGGATTTCCTCGCCCTGTGTGATGCGCCTGCCTGCGGAAACCGAGATCGCTACAATATATTCAAATTTTAAAAGGAGTAAGAAACAAATTCAGACTACTCACAAGCCACTAAATGTAATGCCGGATTGTGCTAATGATGATCTGGAGTTATTACAGCTTTGAGAATCTTGCACAAACTTTTATAAACTCAAATATTTATATAAATTTATCATTAAACAACTTTCAATAGCAACATAGAAATACATTACTTGAAATTAACTTTTAAATATCTCCCTTTCTTTATATATATATATATATATATATTATAATTTTGTTGTACAGTTTCAAACCCCTTGTTATGCATTTATTTCTTTATTATATGTTTTATTTGCAGGAGATTACATGTGAAGACCAGGTCTGCCATCAGGTTTTTAAGAAGAAAAATTAGGCAGAATGGTTTTCTGTGTATATATGATGCATGCTTTGTATAAAACATGTATTAAAGTCTAATACAATGTTTGCAACACATTCATATTCATCTACTACTGTAAGAAAGTAAATAAAAAAAATAAAAAGTTTTTATTCTTTTGTATAATTGTAGGAAATTGGACTGGCTCCTTTGAGTAAATACGCCCAGTTTGATTGTATGAGTCTTCTATGATGGCAAAGCAGTGCACAGCTTCAATTTTCTATCTGAGTCACAAACGGCACACCTTTCACCTAAAATTATGATTATATGCAAAACTTTAACCTTTGAGACAAATAATACTTTGAAAGTAGCATGATTTTAATCTCATACTCTTACGCTTGTCTGATAAAATCACATTTCAAAGGGGCACTAGTAATTTAGATAAACAGCAGTGTGTCAACTGCCCTAGGAGAGAGATGAAAAATATTTACCTGCCCATCCCTATTGGGCTTATGCAAACACAGTTCTTGTAAGATGTGTCTTTGTGCATCAGCGCCATCTGTTGGGCAATCTGTTAGAAAATCTGCAAAATAATTCCTCTTTTTTTTATTCTGGGGTGAGGTCAGCTATAGTTTTATCCATAGCTTCAAAAACTATCAATCGCAGGTTCCAAGGTTTCTTTTAAGTTTTACCTTGACTATATTGTAGTTAGAGGCAGTCCACATCTCTGAGAAAATATACCAAAAACTGCTGACATTTTAAGTAGATATCTGCATCTGCAGAGTGTACTGCAGAGCATCTTATGTGTTTAGTATTTGTATTAGGTTATAAAAATATAAATCAAGTAAACATGATCATATCAGACAATTTATGGGCTAAGTACTTCCAATTACTATATCAAGAATTTTTGTCAGTACATTTTTAGAAACTGTCAAACAAAAACATCAGATCACATGAGACTTCTTTTTGGGCCACATTTCCAAAGCTTTAACTCCTTAACTGATGACGATGTAACTGCAGAATACTGTGAAGACTGTGAATCTTTCAGGAGCCTGCAAATGCTGCAATTCCTGAGGAATTCCATTATCTGCAGATTTGGACTGCCTCTAGCTGTAGTTCAGGACTTAAGTGAACTGAAGTGTGATGCAGTTTGCAGAAACAGGCAAAAACAAATCCTGCTTTACAGGACTCGGCGTTTGCATGCATGTACCTCCACAACACTGATGTTTTAGAGAAGAACCACATGACTCACCCCAGAGAAATGGACAGATAAAGGGCAACAAGGTTCTAGGAATACCAACAAGCATCATAAAGCGCCTACCCTTTAAATGTTATTGCTTTAGCTGCTCATCATTCGTCTCGAGGGCTTAGCAGCAGAAGAATGGCATTGTTCTACAGCAGTGTATTGTAGGATAAGGACTTTATAACCCTCCTGTGTATGATTAATTAGACTAAGGGGTGAGTTCAAACAACAGCATGTACATACTCCCCAAACACAATGCAAAACCCCTGGGTTAACACACACTATATATATACACTATATATAACACACACTATATATATATATATATATATATATATATATATATATATATATATATATATATATATTATACACACACACACACACACACACACACTTATACACTGTGAAAGTGCTTCCTGCAAGTAGGGATCAATGTGTGCTGGTGCCTGGAGGTGGGAGATAGGCGACACCAGAGATAGAATAGTGCTGTCATGCACGTTTATTGTGGCACACTCAGTGCACAGTTCCAAAAGTAGCAAAATAATATTTTCACACAGAAAATAAACCAAACTCTCGCCCTGAAAGGCGCAAACCAAACAAACACGTTTCCCTACTTAATGAGGAGGGCTAATCCTTTTAACCTCCAAAAAAAGAAAAACAAGGTAATAGTGAACAGAAAAATTTTGAAAAGTACTCAGACTTCCCTCTCCTTTTCAGACTCCCTTCTTTTTTCAAACAAACGCGCTGGCTCTCCTTTTATAGCATGTGGTTGGGCTTAATTGATCCTCAATTAATCAATTAAGCCTCAGTCACATTGTGCACAAGGATTTGGGAGATGAGCCTTTACCCCATCCCTGCCAAACTTAAATTTAAAATATAAAAAGCTTTATTTACAAACAGTACCCAAAACATATTATTTACCCATGCAGGGCTTCTGCCCTGTCACAAATCATATTAAAAAAAAAAAAAAAAAAAAAACGCTCTCACACCCGTAGTGTTTTTTTGTTTTTTCTTCTGTGTCTTTAACGGCTGCTGACCCTCGTGCACTGCACTTGCAGGGATTGTGTTCACATGACCCGGTCTCATATGTTTATTAACAAATGTAATATCCAGTCATATTGGGCAGCAGTGTGGAGTAGCGGTTAGGGCTCTGGACTCTTGACCAGAGGGTTGTGGGTTTAATCCCAGGTGGGGGATACTACTGCTGTACCCTTGAGCATGGTACTTTACCTAGATTGCTCCAGTAAAAACCCAACTGTATAAATGGGCAATTGTATGTAAAAATAATGTGATATCTTGTAACAGCTGTAAGTCGCCCTGGATAAGGGTGTCTACTAATAAATAAATAATAATAATTGGAGAAGCATATTGTTTTGTCACTGCTGCTGCAATATGATTTGATGTGTATGAGTTAGAGTAAAATGTGGGAGCCAATGGAACATGAGGAGATGCAGTTAGCTACGCGTGTATTTTCTTGTCACTGGTTACAGTGAAGTGATGGATTTCCCTAGAAGACTGACCGAGGCTGTCATGTTCACTGTGTAAACCACAGCTCAAGGATTTTTTTCTTCTTAGTCCTTTCCAAGTTAAATTGTCTTCAAGATACTCCTGAGTATATAATACATTATTGTTTGTGGAATCCTGACATATACCTATACCAATATACTCCGCATAAAGTGCATAACCCAGTTTGAAGGCAATTTCATCTCTTTGCAAAAGCGCCTACGTGTTTCCCAAACGGGGCGTGTCAGATGTATGAGTTCTCGCGGCGTTTACTGTTGTAGCTCTCGCGGTGTTGTGGTGCTGAGGTGAAGGAAGCTCCACGTCAGTGAGTTCGGCGCAGCGTCTGAGTCTCTGACCTGGTTATTACATTGAAACATCTGTTTGGGACACCGTAAATATGGTAAGAGCGAACAAACACCGTGTTATTAAAGAATTATTTCTACTGAACATGCAATATTTTAAGATGTAATTTAGAAAACGGGTAGAGAATGGCATTTTTAATGTTCGAGGAATGGGTTTGAGTTGCAGGCCCCACATCAAATAATATTGATGATTTTAAAGAATTGTTGTAAAACAGTAGTCGGTTCAACTAAATTAATATAAAGTCGCTTTTTTGTAAATAGTTAAATGTGTTTCAGTATTTGTTGCTGTGCACTGTCACATACAAACACAGGCGGCTCGTCCTACTACAGTTATGAGAAGTATTGTAAGCACTGAACTTTAGTTAAGCATGGAATAATGATGGGGTTGTAATATATAGGTTATTTAGCTTTACTGGAGAGAGGTTTACATAATTTTGAACGGGGGTTGGATTTTCATGCAGTTGTCAGCGGTACCAGGTACCTATATATTCACACACACATTTGAATGTGAAAAAGAAATATTGCTTGAACCAAAGTCATTGTATTTATCTTGCTCTTATTGTATTACTTGCACTGTAACACTTGAAATGTATTTGCTTACGATTGTAAGTCGCCCTGGATAAGGGCGTCTGCTAAGAAATAAATAATAATAATAGTAAATAATAAAATATACAAAAACATAATACACAATCCAAGCATTCATATCGGTACATGTTAGTTCGCTTTTTAAATATTTACATTGATAGTGGTAGCCATCGTGAAATGCGGAAGAGCTTTTATACCTATTTATCATGTTTTCACGAGCATCTTTTCAGAGTAATCAGATTTTAGTTTTTAATTGAACACCTGTGAAAATTCTAAAGGCAGAGTACTGTCTATGCTGTGTACACCAGAGTATGAATATTTTATAATTGAATGTTTTTTGAACAGCATTGTAAGGTTGTCTTTACTGTTAACCCAGCCTAGGTACTAGTTTGCACAACTATTATTAGTTTTGCTAAACTTGCATTCCAAAAATGCTTCTAATATAATTCTCCTCAAACTTGTATCCCCTCAGCCTCTGAGACTAGATATTAAGCGGAAGCTCACAGCTCGGTCTGACCGAGTGAAGAGTGTGGACCTGCACCCAACAGAGCCCTGGATGTTAGCCAGTCTTTATAATGGCAGTGTCTGTGTATGGAACCATGAAAGCCAGGTACTGACATGATGTGCTGTTTAACCTGTCTTGAATGCCCCTCCTAGACTCATCACCTGCTGTGATATTTAGACTCACTCTGTAGTACAATAGTACCTATTGTAAAAAAAAAAAAAAAAGTGAATACATAAAAATGCATAATAGCATAAATGCAAGGAACTCATGATGTTGAAACAGCTTGTTTTTGCAGGAATGTTGGTTGAAATGTATCTGCTTCTGTCTTTAGACTCTCGTGAAGACATTTGAGGTGTGCGATTTGCCAGTAAGAGCCTCCAAATTTGTCGCCAGAAAGAACTGGGTCATCACTGGAGCGGTGAGTGTGCATTCGCATTCTTTTATGGTTCATTTTATCTTTGGCAATAAAAGATCCATGACTGTTGTTTTTTTTTTTTTTTTTTAATTTGCACAGTGCATGTCTCGGGCGTCAATAAAAAAATATATATTTAGAGTAGTAAGCTTAAGTGCAATGTTGTGAAAGTTTATTTTTTCCCTCCCAAACAGGATGACATGCAGATTCGAGTTTTCAACTACAACACCTTGGAGAGAGTTCACATGTTCGAAGCACACTCCGATTATATCCGATGCATAGCGGTGCATCCCACACAGCCATACATTCTGACCAGCAGTGGTAAGATTTAAAGCGTCAATTTAACATACCAATTTAAAATAATTAAGTGCTTTTTCGTTTTTACAGTGACCCTAAAAAAGCTATACATTTATCAACTTGGTGGCTTGTTTCTTGACAGATGACATGCTTATCAAGCTTTGGGACTGGGAGAAAAAATGGACCTGTAGCCAAGTGTTTGAGGGCCATACACATTATGTTATGCAAATTGTCATCAACCCCAAAGACAACAACCAGTTTGCCAGTGCCTCTCTGGACAGAACAATTAAGGTAACCATCCATACCGCCTACAAGAACATTTGTTTATTTGCTTTTTATTTACATTATATGTTTTACCATTTTACTTTCTTTTTTATTTTTAATATATAAAGGTGTGGCAACTTGGCTCATCCTCTCCAAACTTCACATTAGAGGGCCATGAAAAGGGAGTGAACTGCATTGATTATTACAGTGGAGGTGACAAACCTTACCTCATTTCAGGAGCTGATGATCGATTAGTGAAGATCTGGGACTACCAGGTAAAAAAGTGTTTTCATTTAGATAGTATCAGATGGATCTAGGATTAATGCAACTGTAAAGATGAAAACTACATGTGTTTCCTTTGGAAACCCTATTTGTGTCAGTGGAGTTGAGAGAAAGTATAAAGTTAAGATAAGGAGTGAACATAACAGTTGCAATGGTGCTTTACTGGGTTTACAGAACAAGACCTGTGTGCAAACATTAGAAGGACATGCTCAGAACGTGTCCTGTGTCAGCTTTCATCCTGAGCTCCCCATCATCATCACTGGCTCAGAAGACGGTATGTTATCTAACTCTAAAATATTATTCTATCACATTATGGGTTTACCATGTTATTTCCTGGGTTTTGGGTGGGAAGCAGGGTTTTTGCTGAACTTTACAAACATTGTTGTGTCCAACTTGTTTGCATGGGGACTCTTAAGGGCTGTTTGTAGAGTGAGTCTACATTATGTCATGTTGGTTGCAATGGCAATGTTGTCCCCCATTTATTTTATTTTATTATTTATTGATTTGAGTTGTGTTTCCTCACAGGCACTGTTCGTATCTGGCATTCAAGCACATACCGCCTCGAGAGCACGCTGAACTATGGCATGGAGAGAGTGTGGTGTGTTGCCAGCCTACGGGGCTCCAACAACGTGGCCCTGGGGTACGATGAAGGCAGCATTATCGTTAAGGTGCCCGTTTTTCTTTTTCTTATCTAACTTTCTCCCTCATTTGTTTAACTGCAAAGAGTTTCTGAAGTATACTTATGTATTTGGTGTCTAGTGCATTTCATTGAAGCTTTCTTTTTTTATGTGCAGCTTGGTCGCGAGGAGCCTGCTATGTCCATGGATTCTAATGGAAAGATCATTTGGGCTAAACACTCTGAGGTCCAGCAGGCTAATCTGAAAGCCATGGGTGATACTGAAATTAAGGATGGAGAGCGGCTGCCTTTAGCTGTTAAAGACATGGGAAGCTGCGAGATCTACCCACAGACGATCCAGCACAACCCCAATGGCAGGTAAAGAAACTCTTACTCTGTCATAGGAGGCTGTGTGGTCCAGTGGTTAAAGAAAAGGGCTTGTAACCAGGAGGTCCCCGGTTCAAATCCCACCTCAGCCACTGACTCATTGTGTGACCCTGAGCAAGTCACTTAACCTCCTTGTGCTCCGTCTTTTGGGTGAGACGTAATTGTAAGTGCATCAGCTGCAGAGTCATAGTTCACACACCCTTGTCTCTGTAAGTCACCTTGGATAAAGGCGTCTGCTAAATAAACAAATAATAATGTGCATCTAAGGTTTTTATGCAAATGAGAGCGGTTTAGAAATTGTGATCCAGTATCTTGTCTATTCGTCCTAATGTTTTAAGATGAGAAAAAATCAAATGAGCAAAGTCTGCACTTAAATATACTTTTCATATGACGGTATACTCCTTCATGATATCATTTGTCATGCCAGTGTACATTCTGTATTTAGTTTAGTATATTTGAATCATTTTTTATATTTTTTATATTTTTTATTTTCAATTAGATTTGTTGTGGTATGTGGAGATGGGGAATACATCATCTATACTGCCATGGCATTGAGAAACAAGAGCTTCGGGTCTGCACAGGAGTTTGTCTGGGCACACGATTCCTCTGAGTAAGTGTGTTGACTAGATACTGATTTAACAAATGTTTGCTTTAAACTTGTATCGTTGGATGGTTTAAAATACAGCATAATGACTGACATTTGCGCGTTTACAGGTATGCAATTAGGGAAAGCAGCAGCGTTGTGAAGATCTTTAAAAACTTCAAAGAAAAGAAATCTTTCAAACCAGATTTTGGTGCAGAAGGTAAAGTAGTATTTATTTATTTATATTTTTTATGAACTACTAAAAACCACTGTAACCAATTATTTTCCTTTGTTTGTTTTTTTTGGTTTTTTTTTTGCTCTTATAGGTATCTATGGCGGGTTTTTGTTGGGAGTCAGATCTGTTAATGGTTTGGCATTTTATGATTGGGATAACACAGAACTGATCCGCCGAATTGAAATCCAGCCTAAACATGTAAGTTACATAGTAATTATTGTGCAAAATCTGTATTGCATGGATGCTAACATTAAAACAAAATAAATTTATGGATTTTACAGGTCTTTGATTGCCTTTATCAAAAACATCTTTAAAATACCAAACCACTCCAGTTGCACTATTAATTTAGTCTATAATGCTTTGGTATTACAGTTCTGGTACAATTTAGATATTGTATTCAACAAAGCAAAGAACACCTTATGTTCAAAGCTGTTATGTTGTTCTTCTGACGATTGTCTTCCAGCTATCTTTGTTAATATGTGGTCTCATTTTTATCTTTAACTTGCAGATTTTCTGGTCCGACTCTGGGGAGCTGGTCTGCATTGCTACCGAGGAGTCATTTTTCATTCTGAAATACCTGGGAGAGAAGGTGGCAGCAGCGCAGGAATCAAACGAGGGCATAACTGAAGACGGCATTGAGGATGCCTTTGAGGTAGTTGATTAATACATGGGCCTTGAACATACAAAAATAATGCGGGTAATCCTGTTTTTGTTTGATCTTTGCAGATAACCTCATCCAGAAATGCTTTGTATTTTCTGCAGGTTCAGGGCGAAATCCAGGAAATAGTCA
The DNA here is from genome assembly GCF_902713425.1 of Acipenser ruthenus. Classification (NCBI taxonomy): domain Eukaryota; kingdom Metazoa; phylum Chordata; class Actinopteri; order Acipenseriformes; family Acipenseridae; genus Acipenser; species Acipenser ruthenus. The sequence continues at coordinate 3,330,869 of NC_081200.1, read as the reverse complement.
AGACAGGGTTGTGGGTCGGAGACTGCTTCATCTACACCAGCTCTGTAAACAGGCTGAATTACTTTGTTGGCGGAGAAATTGTTACCATTGCTCACTTGGACAGGTAGAAATTTACAGTGCATTGGTTCAGAGGGTACTGATTTTAACTGTATAAAACAGCCTTGTTGAAAAATGTAAAGGCTTTTTAATTCTTCATATCTATCAATATAATACATGTAATGATAAATATAATAAGTGTGGAAGGTTTTTTTTTTGTACCTAGCTGTTGTGTTGTGAAAAAACATTATTCATTTCTGTGTTTTTGCAACATATTTCTTTATACAAACTGTCATAGTAATTCTTCATTTCTTTTCTAGGACTATGTATCTCTTGGGTTATATCCCCAAAGATAACCGGCTGTACCTGGGTGATAAAGAGTTGAACATTGTCAGTTATTCCCTGCTGGTCTCTGTGCTAGAATACCAGACTGCAGTGATGAGGAGAGACTTTGGTATGGCAGATAAGGTTCTTCCTACAATTCCGAAAGAACAGAGGACCAGAGTGGCACACTTTCTAGAAAAACAGGTTGGAATGTTAAAAGCAGCTAAACGTTGTCATCGTTGGAACAGTTTTTTAGTCTCAAAACTGCAGACTTCTGTTACAGTATAGGAAAGACACTTTAAACCATCTGTTTTAGGATTATCCTTACTGAAAGAGTTAATATTATTTGAGTCACTCTTTAATTCATTTAATTTTATATTACTAGTTGTGAATGAATAGATCCTAAGTTGCATTTGCCCATGGTAATAATACCAGCTTTTAATTTATTTTCTTCTATATTTAAACAGGGTTTCAAACCACAAGCTCTTGCAGTATCTTCAGATCCAGAGCATCGCTTTGAACTGGCTTTGCAGCTTGGGGAGCTGAAGATCGCATATCAGCTGGCAGTTGAAGCAGAGGTAGGATATTTATTTGACAAAGCTAAACAACAACTTGCATATATACAACTTGCAAATATACTTACTGCAAACATTGATGTTTCTTTAAGTTTGCACCCTGGAAATTGTGCTTGTAATGAAATACAAACAGAAACTTCATAAGGTTGTAATGTCTTTGGTACAGGGAAGAATAATGTTGTCTTCCCATTTGAAAAAAAGTCCCCATAAAATCAATCCAATACTTCCACTGCCTCATTATTAAATAGTTTTAATTAACAGTACATTTTATATGTTTTTAGATTTTTTATTTTTTATTATTTTTTTCCCCCTCAATAGTCAGAGCAGAAGTGGAAGCAGCTAGCTGAGCTTGCCATCAGTAAGTGTCAGTTTGGCCTGGCCCAGGAATGCCTTCACCACGCACAGGACTACGGTGGACTTCTGTTGCTGGCCACTGCCTCTGGTAATGCCACCATGGTCAACAAACTTGCTGAGGCGGCTGAAAAGGATGGCAAGAATAATGTTGCTTTTATGACCTACTTCTTGCAGGGAAAGTAAGTTTGAAGTATTGGCTATCTCTGAACTAATGCACCACATTCAATAATACAGAACAGTATGTCGTTCGGTTACTGTCAGCAAAGTTGATTATGCATATAGGTGCGTTATGCTCCTTTTTGAATGCCAGTTTTGTATAGGTAGTAATATCTGCTTTAGAATAAGTACATGAGTTATAATTAGGGCTTGAATTTTTTGGTTTTTTGTTTTTTATTCTCCACTCAAACACATCAATTTTCAGTTTCTATAATACATTCAATGTACGTTTCATTAATACATATACAAATGTTAACTTACTGTGTTGAAGTGAGGATGTCCACATTAGGATTCCAGCAATGTATAACTGGATGCATTTTGAATCTGAGAATTTTGAGAAGTAACAGATTTCATTGTACACCCATTACTGCCCACGTATCTATCACACTACAGACACAGTTTAGGGTTTTTGGGGTTTTTTTCTGCCCATCCCATCGTATGACTAGCATACTGTAATAATTAATCTCGGCATACAGGAAGTTATTTACATTTTTTCCTACGATTAAACATTCATCATAGTACTCTGATTAAGGGTTGATATTTAGCAATATTAAACAAGAAAAACATTAATGTGCATTAGTAGAAGCAGAACTGTACAGCAGTTTTATATTTACAATAACTTTTTCAGTTCATCGCTGAATAAAACTGTACCGCAAAAAAACTAACTGGCGACGCCATGTTGCTGGTTTGTTTGGGTGGGCTCATGGTCGCTAAGCAAATGACGCATTGACGTAAGTAACAGGTTTGACACAAAAATTGATGTTTGGTCAGTTGCACTGTCTTTGCACACTGCCCGCCTTCTGAAAGCCGTTTTCTTTATGTATATAGTAGTACATGATTGACATTATTTAAAATATGTTGCCAAACCCACGTTTATTGATTTAAAAAAAAATAAAAAATAAATCTTCTAAATAGGTCATCGGGGGTGTTTTTTCAGTTATTGGTTAAAACCAGCAACTTCAAGCCCTAGTTATAATTAATTCTGGTTAATAGGTTTGGTGATGCTTCTTATTGGAAAAAAAATCATTAACTCCCTGTGAAAGCTGACAGGATCAAAATGCTGAATTTAGCATGTCATATCCTTAAGGTTTATGTGAATTCTCATTATTTTTTCAGACTCGACCACTGTCTCGAACTGTTGATTCGGACAGGGCGTCTTCCTGAAGCTGCCTTTCTCGCTCGTACCTACCTTCCAAGTCAGGTGTCAAGGTATTTCCTCTTAAAGCTTTGGATGTTAACAGACGGTAGATTTTGAGGTTCAATCTCCAGACTGAGATTTGGTACTGGAAGTCATACTTGGCATGTTTTCTTTATTTTTTATTTTATTTTATTTTTCCTTTAGGGTTGTAAAACTGTGGCGAGAGAGTCTTTCCAAAGTGAACCAGAAAGCTGCAGAGTCTTTGGCTGATCCCACCGAATATGGAAACCTGTTTCCAGGGTTGAAAGAAGCATTTGTGGCGGAACAATTCATTAAGGAAACTAGTCTTGGAAAGTTGAGACCGGCTGCGGAGTACCCACTAGTCACTGTAAATACATGTTCGATCTGTGTTTCAACATCCTTGTTCTATGTCTAGATTTGAAATGATGTTGTGATAACCTGTTTTGTAACTTTTTTTTGCCTAGATGAACGAAGAGAGAAATGTATTGGAAGAAGCTAAAGGTTATGAGCCAAAAGGAACAGTTCTGTCACAGGTACATCCTTTATATTTTATTTATTTATTTTTTGGTCTTTGAAATATTTCAGTTTTTCCTCGTCTTTATTGCACGATAGAATTCTCTATCTACATCACTGGTCCGTTAAGTGCATTTCTACCTCAGAAGCAGTTAAGTTTTATTTTTATTTATTTGTAAATATCAGTATTTTAGTCAGTTGTACCGACATAATACCAACGGCAATAACTAATAATATATCATGACTTTCTATGTAGAAGTACTACATACTGTATAGAAAAATAAGGAAATGTGTGTAGGTAATTAGTGACAGGAAAGAAACAAATCCTAATGTGTGGAATTCCTTTGGCTTTTGTTTTGCTTTAAGGAGAGTGTTCCGAAGGAGGAAATGGCAGAAGCAGCAGCGTTCCCAGAACCGTCTTTCGTGATACAAGCCTCTGCACCCAAACCTGACCCCGCACCAACTCAGAACACAGAACCCACTCCAGACAAACCTGAAAAGGTATCAATATTTTGTGTGGGGGGGTGGGGGGTGGGGGGTGGGGGGGGGGGGGGGGGGGGGGGGTGTTCTTGTATATCATTCGGGAATTGTCTCTTAATCGTAAAGAATTGTTGTTTGAGTCAGATGTGTTTAACTCTGTCAGGTGTGGCGATGGCAATAATTGAAGGGGTTATTAGAGCGATTCTGATCTAGTCTGAAGCTGTAAGAAAACAGCAAGCAGGGTACAATGCTTCCTTCCAGAGAGAACCCTGAGGGGTTGGGTTATGGCAAACGCAGATATGAACAACTAGATATTTGTAAAGTGTGACATGCATATGAACGTGTACGTAATTCTATTATTTATTTCCTTTTTTTCTATTATTTCCTTCATATATATATATATATAAATAAAATGTGTGTGTATATACAGTGCCTTGCAAAGGTATTCAGACTCCTGACCAATTCTCTCATATTACTGAATTACAAATGGTACATTTAAATTTTGTTCTGTTTTGATATTTTATTTTAAAGCACTGAAACTCAAAATCAATTATTGTAAGGTGACATTGGGTTTATGTTGGGAAATATTAAGAAAAATAAAAAACTGAAATATCTTGCTTGCATAAGTATTCAACCTGTGCTGTGGAAGCTCCCAATTTACACAGATGAAAGAAATTGTCCTAACGAGGACACAATTACCTTACCATTGGCCTCCACCTGTGAACCATTAAAGTTGCTGTCACATTTTCTGGATAAAAACCCCACTGTTGAAGGATCATTGGTCAGGCTGTGAATCTGAAGGAAAATGAAGACCAAAGAGCATTCTACAGAAGTTAGAGATAAAGTAATACAAATGCATAGATTAGGGAAAGGGTACAAAATAATCTCCAAGTGTTTGGATATCCCAGTGAGCACAGTTGGATCATTAGGAAGTGGAAGCTGCATCACACCACCCAGGCACTGCCAAAAAAAGGCTGTCCCTCAAAACTCAGCACTCAAACAAGGAGGAGATTTGTGAGAGAAGCCACAGAGAGGCCAACAATCACTTTGAATGAGCTACAGAGTGAAGTGGCTTGGAGTGGAGTAATGGTGCACCAGTCAACCATATCAAGAGCTCTGCATAACACTGGCCTGTATGGGAGGGTGGCAAGAAAGAAGCCGTTACTCAAAAAGTACCATCTAAAAGCACGTCTGGAGTTTGCCAGAAAGCATGAGTGACCCAGCTGCAATGTGGGAAAAGGTTTTGTGGTCAGATGAGACCAAGATAGAGCTTTTTGGCCAAAACTCAAAGCGCTATGTGTGGCGCATACCTAACACTGCCCATGCCTCAAGACACACCATCCTTACAGTGAAGTATGGTGGTGGCAGCATCATGCTGTGGGGATGCTTCTCATCAGCAGGGACTGGGCATCTTCTTAAAATTGAAGGAAGAATGGATGGAGCAAAATACAGGGAAATACTGCAAGAGAACCTGCTTCAGTCCGCTAAAAAACTGAAGCTTGGGAGGAAATTCACCTTTCAGCAGGACAATGATCCCAAGCACAAGGCCAAAGCAACATTGGAGTGGCTCAAGAACAAAAAGGTGAATGTCCTACAGTGGCCCAGTCAAAGTCCTGATCTCAGTCCCATTGAGAATCTGTGGCACTATTTGAAAATTGCGGTCCACAAGCGTCGTCCAACCAACCTGAACAACCTGGAGCAAGTCTGCCAAGAAGAATGGGCCAAAATCGCTCCGACACTGTCTGGTACATACTTACCCCAAAAGACTTAAAGCTGTTATTGCAGCGAAAGGTGGCTCTACCAAATATTAATGTGTGGAAGTTGAATACTTATGCAAGCAAGATATTTCAGTTTTTTATTTTTCTTAAAAATATTTCCCAACATAAAACCAATGTCACCTTACAATAATTGATTTTGAGTTTCAGTGTTTAAAATATCAAACAGAATGAAATTTCAATGCACCATTTGTAATTCAGTAATATGAGAGAATTGGTCAGGGGTCTGAATACTTTTGCAAGGCACTATATATATAATCTATCTCTATATATAAATTATGTGTGTGTGTGTGTATAGATATAGATTTTTTATTTTTTTTATTTCAGACTTTAAATGAAGAATTTGAAGAAGATTTGGATAACTTGGATCTGGAAGACATTGACACAACAGACGTAAACCTGGATGATGATTTCTTAGATGACTAAATTTAAGATAGCATTATTATTATTTAAAGTGACCAAACTCATTGTATTGTTAATTTTCATGTTATGTACTTGCTGAAAGAAAAGAAAAAAGAAAAAAAATCGCACTGTAGACAGTTTTAAGATTGCAATAGCTGGTGACTAAAGAATTTTATACTTTATACAAAGAATGTGTGGCACAAGCAACTACAAAGCATCCGTTGCACATTAGGGAATACAAGTGTGCTCCAGTTTGATTACTTCATATAATCATTCTTGTGTTGTATTAACTCATAATAAATCTTTATCAATTCATATGTTCTTGTTCATTTTCTTCACTGAATAACTGCAAATCATGTTTCAGTACCCTGGCTTTTAACTTTTTTTTTTTTTGATAGGTTTCTACACCTATCATTTTAAAACGGCACTCGTATTGCTCCTGCTGCAAGCATTATTGAGGAAGACAAATACATATTTAAGAAAGGTTTGGGTGTTAAGTGTGAATTTAATAAATATGAAAACACATATTTATAAAAGACAAGTTCCAGGTATGTCAGTTGCCAGTAAGAAATAAATGACAGCACGACAAACACTTTTTAAATAAGTCTTAAACTTTAGAGTGAAGAAGCTGATGTATGTACATCAAGTCAATTTATTTGAAACAATGTATGTACAGTATTTTATTAAAGCATTAACAATGGAAATAACCTTTTGACTTCTGTAACAAAACGGTACGAGTCCTTCTAACAAGTAACCAGTTGCCCATTAAGCACAGAACGGCTCGTTCAGAGTGAAGGACAATTCTTCTCAAAGACCACCACCTCCTTATGTTATCAGATTCTGCATTTGTCAGTTCAAGGTGAGGATGATTGTGCAGAGCGTTCAGTTGATGTTTCCTGATAAGCTTGGAGTGCAAGTTCAACATATCCAGCCTTCTGAGATTCTGTCCTGGCAAAAATCTTGGAGAGTACACATACTGTTTTATTGACTCATCACAGGTGGTTCAGTAAGAGCGCAATTGTGTAAACAAAAATCTGGATCAACACAAGCATATATTTTAACTTAACCATTAACGCATCTATCTAGATGTTTTGGTTTTAAGCTTCTTATAAAATTGTGTTTTGGAAAAGTCCTCATAAACCATCCATTTTCCTAAACAGACACTTTAAAATGAAGGAGAAAAATATTGGAGAGCCTACTTATGTACTTCCATTTTTAATGTTAAATATTTTGGAAATCTGCTGTTTCACTATTATTGGTGGGGGCATTATTACATCGGCTCACACTGCAATATTATCCATGATTAAACTGAGCTACTTGGCTTTTGTGAAGTCCTATGCTTCAGCCAGATTGGGGGAAACAGCTTGTCAGTGTGTAGAGACTCATTCTCTAAAATGGCCCCCTTCATTTGAGGTCATGTTTGTTGCTAATTGGTTCTGAAGTGTCCTTTCCATGACATCTATGATAAAGCTGGCTACCTGATACAGGAGGAGAATATAAATATCAAACTTGCTAACAAATTCAACTACAATTAAAAATAAATCGTTCTCAAAAAAGCTGACGATTAACCCTTCAGGTCCTTGAAAGTCTGATGGAACTTGAATTCTAATGGGCAAGTAACCCTATACCAGAAAAGTGGATTAACTCTACAAAATACGCAGGCCACGCTGGTGCAAGATTTGCTTACCTTTACCAAATCAATCCCTTGGGCTTGCTGTTCACCAGCTTCCTTTGCAGATGAACCTTGAGGATGCAGCATGTGGTACAGATGAATAACACTTGCGGCATCTTGTATTCTGTAACAACAACAAAAGTGATATTTAAACTAAGTCAGAATTGAAATAATGTTTTTGAGGTTCAAGCCAAGTGCAAGATCGCTCCAAGCTGTATAAATACAGTCTTCATTTATTTACAGTAGACTTACAGGTCTCTCTGGATCATATCGATCAGTAAGCCGTCTATTTTCTTTCCATTCACCAAGTACCAGACCATTCCACCGAAGTGCCTTGTTGAACGCAGGAGGTCATACTTTCCATGTTTATCAATGTCTTCATATGTTAGATTGTGGACCTGGTGCAAAAAAGGAGAGAAAGAGATCAAAAACACATTTTAATTCCTTGGAAATACAACATTTAGGATTGAGTTTTATGGATAATATTTCTCAAAATGACCATTGGTTTGGACGCATCAACATGCATGTGTGATCTAAACGTTGCAGGTTGTTTACCAATTTATTTATTTTTATTTAAATAACAAAATGGCTTTTAATACCGTCAGACAGAAATCAGGGGTCACAGAATCTTGCCTCTGTCATTCTCTAGAATTCAGTTCAGGCGACAGCAATCAGGTTTTACTATAAAGATGGCACTGCACTCACTCTTCTGTAGTCTGGTGAATCCGGTTCAAACTGGACAAGGCAGAGGTCAAGGATGTCCTCATGACGGTCTTGGAGGAACACAACCTGGAGAATTGGAACATGCAAAGCTGTTTTGATACAGGTGAAACATTGTAAGCAAATGCAACAACGGGAGTTGCAGAAGCTGTTCTTTACCTTAAGGTTTTCCTCTTTGAAGACTGGTGGAGGTGTGAGCCTCCTGCCTTCCCGGGGGAAGTAGAGCTGCACCATCCGGTCCCGTTCTTCCCAGGTCGCCTTGCGCAAAGTGCCGTCAGGTTCCCGGATCACAATGAAACGCTCCTGCAAAAAAAACAAAAAAAACAGGGAGCCCTTTTTAATGCTGTCTGAAAACAGACAAACACTACAGATTAAAGTGCAGTCCTATAAACCATAACTGAATAATTACGATTGGAGCCAGTTACAGAAGACCAAGAAATGCATCACGTTTCTAAATGCAAGTAAATAGACAAGGGTTTTAATAACAATGTGTGTTCCAATCCAACAGTTTGCTGCGTGGGTCAGTATATTACACTCACTCTGTGCGGGATGTTGTAGGTAATGTCAGTAAACACGTATTTCACTGTCTCCAATCCCTCCAGGAACTTATCTTCCGCTAAAACGTCATCAATCGGTTTTCGTTCTGGAAGAACTGGTGGCATTTTTAGCCTTTCTTTAGCAACTTGTATTGCTTTCTGTGTAGCCTGAAAGCGGAGAGGGAAAAATGCAGGAAATTAGGTTTGAAACCTAAAAATCTGAAGACTGATGTCACGTCAAATGCAGGAAATCCATTTGGTATTTTTGAATTATCGTACAATGTATGTTGCTAAGGCACATACTTCGTCTCTATTTCACCTCCCAAACAAGGACGCAGCGCCTCCCGGTACCTGTGCAAGCTGGGCGTCTGTCATGAGTCTGTAGGTTGGCGGCTTCAGCTCCTGTTTAACGGGTCGGAATGCCTTCTGCAGGTCCAGCCCTGTGATTTTGGTCAAAATATTTTGAACCTCCTCGTCTGAAAACTGGGGACTTCTGCCATCTGTGGGACCTGGACCCGAAGTAAAACATGTGCACAGCGTACTTTTACAAACGACATCACAGACAACACTTTTGTTTCAAAATTCAAATTTATTTCTGTTTTTATGTTTTAAAAATGAGGTAGACCTAAGAAGAGGATACCCATAGTTAAACTACAGTGCGTAATGAATGATGTGCAAGGTCACATTAAAGACAATGACCCAGTTCCAAAGACATTATATTGTTTTTTTAATATGACTTACTGTTATTAGCAGACTCGCTGGAAAGTGTCCGCCTTGCGCATCTAAACACCACGGCTGATTTCTGTTCCACGTTTCTGAGACGTGCAGAATCTCTGATTAAACACCTTGTTACTCTGAAGGCTGCCATGTTTGCAGTAACTCCTCCACCAGATTGACCTTCGTTAAACCCACCCCGGAAAGGAGAAAGTGCACTCTAGTCTGGGAAATTGAGTTTTTTATTTTATTTTTTTCTCTTCATTGCAGTGGGGAGTGGTGTACTGTTAGTCATTTATTCCAATTGAAATACGATACATACCAGAGTAAAACTGTTCAAGTGTTCTTCTGTATATCAAATACAGTCGCATTATATTGTCATATAGGTCAAACATGATAAACAATAGGTTATTCGTTTTTAACCCATTCTAACCAGCGAGTGAGTCTACTATCTGTCATCATCATATATAGCGTTGCAGTGTTTGTCCTAATAACTATGAACTTGAAAACTCCAGCATGATTTGGGAATTGGAGCACACAATACGAATACAGTAAAGTAAATGTAATATCCTGACCAGGATAAACTAGTCTAGGTTGTTTCTGGAATCGTGTGTGATCTGTACAGAAAGGGAAACCCTATAACTGCAATAATAATATGCTTCGACAGTTTCAACTCACATCGCAGTGGATTCTGGTACGTTCTGCCTGCCTCGGAAAACTTTCACAGCAGGACTATGCTTACCAGAATGCATTGCGAGTTCAAAAGCCCTGAATCAGTAGTTTGACGATCCCGTATCCACAAGATGGCGCTGCTTATCTTTCAAAACATATTTTTTTATTCAGAAACCATACTGTTATATAGTATTTTCTTATCAAGCTTGGCCAGTGTTCGTATATTAACGTTTCTCTGTAGAAATTGACACGGCTTTGTAAGTTATCTTTGCCTGATAAAAATATACCCCACAATAAATTATTGTCAAAGCCATCAAAAGCTTTAATAATTCAGATTACACATAAAACAAGTGTGTTGAAATATTTCTGTGTACACAGTATATTTTGTTGTAGATAAAAATGAATAAGAATTGCTTTAGGTCAGTATGGGTAAAAATGATCCTTATAAATCTGTCCCCCCCCCCAAAAAAAAAAGAAAAAGAAAAAAATCAGTGATAATAAAGTGACAGTGTGCTATATATGGTGTAAAAGTGATATCTACAAAAAAAATGGTCAATTAATCCAGACACAATTGGAGCCAACTCTCCTCCCTTCCATTCATAGATACAAGCGCTCCTTGAAACTTAAGCATTTTTCACTGTCACTGTACATTTTTAAGAGAATATTTTGTCAGATAGTATCAATAAAGAAACGTAGCCAACCTTACAAGCAAATAGATTAGTTATGCCATCATAATACTGTAACACTAATATGAATAATATGCATTCACTATTGATACATCATCACCACTATACCTTTCTTGAGCCAGGGGGTTACACAGCATTTGCCTAAAAGGATGCACTGAACAAGACCAATAAAACTTCAAAAACAAACTGCAAGGTGATTCAACTCTGATGGGACTTTGTATAGGACTCCCACAGTTCATTTTGCCTGACCTGGAGGAATGCAATCAAAGGTCGTGGTAGGGCTCTGCAGGTCAGCTGGTGCTGCTTTTAGTTACAAAATTGTATAAAAACTACAAAGCGTTATTTGAACTGTACAGAAAGATATCCTTTAGATTACTAATTTAATCATCTCAGTGTCACAAAGGTCTGTAGCACTGAAAGAATTAAAGTGCAATAAAGAAACCCTTTTCCTTTCACTAAACAGACCCTCAAATAGACATTAAAACCTGCAGACCCGTGACATTCATGGCACAACCAGCAAAATAAAACTTGTAGATCACTGCTTGGGTGATATAAAAAAAAAATATGATTTTATTAAAGTTGCAAATTATATCATTTTAAATTAACCAATGCTGTTATTTTTCTGTTATTGATTCAAAATATAATTTGAATACTTTAGGCCAGATTAATCATTGTCCAAAATGTTGTACAGGAAAGGGGATACCCCCCACCCTACCCATAGCAAATAGTCTAGACCACCATTCTAATTGATGAAACTTGGGTCCTATGCTAAGGCATATGCTGAATCTGTGTAGCAAAGGATATTGTTGAGAGTCACAGCTGACCGTCACCCAACTAGCCTCTTCACAACCTATGAAAACAAAAAACACCCAAACAATAATGCAACCACGCACAGAGACAAAGGGTGCGAGACGCCAGTTCACACACAGACTGCCAGCCGCCAGACAGACAGCAATTCAAGTCAAGGATCTCAAGATCACAAAGCAGTTATACTGCCCGCTGGAATCTGTAGCGCTGAAAAACTTTTCAAGGATAACTTGACATGTCAAATGTTTGATGGAAGTGATAGAACAAATTGGTTACCTGCACTATCAATATTTTAAATGTAATATATTATTTTAAGTAATCAATAGCCATATTTGCCAGTGTAAACGAATATTGGTACCCCCAAACATTTGTTCATCCAGGAACAAATATCTGGTGAATATGTGTATCCCAGGGGAATGAACCTTTGTTCCATCCTACTTAGACGTTTGTTATTTATCTTATTTTTATGTAAATTATGCATATATAATGCTAGTAAATGTGAGCAGTGTTTGCAGGCTGTTATCATGTGTTATTGTAGGTGAGAATGGACCTGTCAGAGGGGACTGGATGGTACAAGTTAAGGATTAGGGTTAGTGGTCTTAAAATGAAGGTTTTAGTTGAAATGCATGGACTTAGACTTATATGCAAAGGGTACAAATATTCAGAAGTGGAACCAATATTCCCCAATATCGGTTCCTAGGGGGAAAGAATATTCGTTCCTGGGGGGAACATATATTCAGAGGGAACATATATTCTCTGCCACCAGTACTAAATGTAATGACCTAAAGATATCATTATAATTAACACAATTAATATATTTAACTAATAAGGCTGGTTTCCTCTAATGTAATAAATGAGCACGATCATTACCTCAAAACAGACTTTTTTCCCACTTGGTCTTAGAGCTGGATGAGGTGGGAACAGTATCCAGTCTTATCCCTGCCTGTAAGAAACACTGCCTCCTTAACAACAACCTGGCAGGAAGAACATGAAAACAGTATCATGGGAAGTGCCTCCTTGTACATTAAATGAAATGATTGGCCTTATCTAATGCTGCGTACGAGTCCTTGGGACAATGTAGCTCTGGACTGCTTAGTGTGAGAATCAAACACAATACATAATGTTCCTGGATTCTCTGATAGCCAGAGGTTCTGTACTGCAGGCTTAATCTACTGAACTAACGGAGTGCGTGAGAGAGTACAGATTACATCCAATTACACCAAGAAGTAGAGAAAAGCAACAGGCCAACGTGATTTTTATTGATCTATTTATGAAAGGATTTTATTCCTAAAAACGTAATCCTGTTGTTTCACCAGCAATATCGCATTTAGTATAAAAAACTAAATAAATACCCCAATTAAAAGATGCAGTACTAGCACATTGTCTGGGGTACATGCACACGGTCTTGGATCTGAGGTCAAATGCGTAGGATTATACCGAGATCAGTTCAGCAGGTGTTTCTCACTCAGCTGCTACCACAGAGCAATTACATTTGCAGCTTTTACTTGAGAGATGAGCTTGGAAGGACGTTATCATTATCCCAGCCTCATCGTGGCATCTATTACCTGTAATTCACCTTAATCCCTAGCAGTTGGTGCACTTTACATTAATTGTTACAGCAACCCGTCCTCTCTGATCAATACACAATGATGTTTTCTCCGATCTGACCTGGTACTGACCCTGTACCAGACACTTGGTGAAGATGCCTATCCTTTTTACAAATTCCTTACACTAACTTACACTTATACTAACGTACACTTACACTAACATACACTGGAAACCAATTTTTTTTTTTTTTTTTTTTAAAAGCATTATTTGTTGTCAGCTATGTGAACTCCCCTCCATATCCAACTGCAGGGTACTGATTTTCCCATGGGTGTGGGTTATCCCATTATAAAGGCTTCCCACAGTAAAAGCATAGCAAAGTGTAATAAAACAGTGAAAACATGGCAAACCAGGGTAAACTATGGTAAACACATAGCACAGCTATTGCTAAAGCATAAACATCAACAATACCGTGGTAAACTATTATAAGACCAAGCGTGGTATGCACGACAATCTGTAATGCTGTGACATCTCAGTATAGGTCATGAAGTAATCTGGATAAACTTAGCTTGACAGAGAACGCAATGTTAAAAGAAAAATAATCACGCTTTGTAACCTACCTAAGACCTGGGGGGAAGGTGCAACATCTGTCGAGAAATGAACCAAGATTAGTTTAAAGCAGTAGTTCAGATTCCATGATTTTAAAAGAGACTCCTCAAGAACACTCTACTTAGCAGCATTGCCAGGGATTAACAATTTGAACTTTTAACAGCTGCATGCATCTGGAGCTTTACACCGCACTACTTCTCTGTCTGCAGATCATTAACATGGTCACTGTTTTCTGCCCAGTTTTCTTACCTAATTGATACAACAGAGACTGTTAGAATGTCACTCTTTACCCTTTAATTCCTCTCATTTCTGTACTGTGTATTGTGTCAGAGATGAAATGACATATGTATTAATGACTCTCCCCCATGTCTTAATAAAGAATGGACTTAGTTCAATGAAAGAGTAGGGTTTGTAGTTGTTAGATTCCTCCCTTAGTTACTAATACGCTGTAGTTGTTTGTCAATCGCGGTTAATAAAATACATTCTAAGGACACCGTTACTGTAACACTTCTTCTGGGATAATAGGCATTTATAGAAATGTGTTGCAATGTATTCAATATTGCTACCTATTCTGTCAGTTTAGTACAAAAAAGCTTTCCTACCCAAGAAAAAAAAAGTGCACTCTTGTATTCTTGTGTGTGAATGTATAACAGTAATCAAGACAAACATGCCCTCTCAAGTTCTCTCAGTAATGTCGGCCGTTACGCTTGTTTGGGAGCTTTTGTAAATCTCCATGTATCCAGGTTGTTTTATGTCTGTCATCAGCTTTACTGTAGTTGCTTCTGTCAGCTAAATTTTTCTAAATATATTGCAATACATTACAAGGGCTCGTCAGGGGTGACGGAGCAGCTAATGACTTTTAATGTGACTTCATTTAGTTTGTAATAGTGCGTGTTGCTAAATAAATACAGCCGTGTGCAAATGTATTAGAACACCTCTTGTCATGTATATCCTTTATATACCCACTGGCATGAAAACCTGTGGGTGTGAGAATTAAAATTTACAGTTAGTAATCAGTGATATAGAAACAGTAGGCACTCATGTGTGCAAATATTAGACCACTTTGTGCTTTTATTAGGCATCTTAAAGAGTAAGTAGCTGGGTTCCGAAGAATATAGTTACACGTCTCCACCTGTTGCTACAACTGTTTAAATAACATACATGTCATTTTTCTTTTCATTGTTAACATCCTGACAACTTTTTACACTTATAACTTTAAAGTCTGTTTCAAAGCTCTTTTCAAAATGGCCACCGTGGTGCACTGATAGTGTGAGGATTATTGCCCACATTGTCAAACAGGTAACACAGCAATAACAGTTTTTTTTTCATTCTTCCTGCAGTGATTTAGAGAACAGATCTCAAACCCTAGTGCACTAGAGCAGCCATTTTCTTTTACAATTTTTTTAATGAAGTGCACGTGTGGCCAATTAAAGTCATCAATTCAATTAGACAATCACAAATTTGCCTATTTTGACAATTTTCCAGGACTTTCAGTTACAGTGATTTAATGTCATATGCACAACAAATCAAAACAACATAAGCAACAGGGTGTTCTAATAAATGTATTTTAATATACAAAATAAAATATCTTTGATTGTCCAGGTGCAGTGCAGTACTGTACGGCTTGGAAACAGAGTCCAGTTTCAATAAAGGGCACAGTGACATGCTCTTAAACCCTACCCAGCTGAGTACTGCCCTGTTTCAAGCCTTTAATAAAACCTGTAGCCTTGTCTCCCACTTTTTCATGCAATCTCACAGATTAAAAGCAAAGAAAAAGGACACAAGTTGGCAGGCTAGTAAAGGAAAGGGCGAGGTGCTCCGTGTGGGTTAAGGTGTTTGTCTCAGCATTCTCTTCCTGCAACTTCAGAACCACGCTTATGGCAGCGTTAACATTCATGCTCACAAACTTAAAAAAAGAAAACAAAAGGAAAAAGAAAACTGCAATGTACAGGTTCATTTTCCTTCCATTTCTGTTTGAACTTCATGTGATATTCTATTCCATTCTATTACAAATGCAAATTTAGTTCAGTTTATTCACTTTGTCATTTATTTTTAGATTCTTCTGAGTCTGCATGATATGTGTTCTTAATCACCAGTTCTTACTGTTTCTGCACTCAGGGATATTTGGCAAACAGTGAGTTTAATAAAGATGTTTTTATCCACCTTGCTCAGGCTTGCTCGGAGTCTGCCTCAAATGGTAGAGTATCTTAAGCTGCATTATGAAGCATGACAGATACCCATTATTTCTGAAACATGAATACACAAGGGTGACATATCTGGTATAATATAATATTATGTTTTTTATGTGTAAACCATGTGTTTGTGTGTAAGGAGGAGTGCTGCTTACTTTAAAAGCATTGTAACAAATAAAACAGTGATTAGAAATTGGCAGGGATAGGAACGTGAAGACTCTCACAGGAACTTTTCTCAGAGGAAATCCCTATTTTCATGAGGCTGATAGCCATGCTGCTGCCCAGCCCTGTTTTGCACCAGCAAATTGGTTTGTTGATTGAAAGTTCTGCTAATTTTAATGATCTGCCTTGTTATGCTGTACTACAGATGCAGCTGTGAAACATAATCAGCACGCATAATGAATCGCTATCGTTCTGGTATGCCAAACGGGAGCCATAAAAATGGTGAGAATGGTTTCTAAAATATACAATACATTTTGATACAATTTTTATTTCTAAATGAGCTATTCTGTCATGTGTGTGTGTGTTTGTGTGTGTGTGTGTGTGTGTGTGTGTGTGTGTCTGTGTGTGTTTGTGTGTGTGTGTGTGTGTCTGTGTGTGTGTGCCCCCAAGTGCACAATGAAATACCCATGCAGAATATTCCTAAATCTCACCCTTGCTTTCCAAAGCAATAGAGGCTGGAAGCAATAAACCAAGAAAGACAAAGCTGTCATGGACTTACAAGGTTTAAAGCTTACTTTATTTATACAAACTTTCTCGTAGAAACCACCGGGTCTGCTAACCAACAAATCAAGACATTTGTACCAAGCAGGTGCAGAACGCTTTGTAAATCAGACTTTTGCTTTAAGGAAAAGATTCAAATTCTTTACAAAAGTATCAGACAAGGGTGTCTTCAACACAGTGGGATAAGACACTACTCTAGAGCACTGGATCCAGCTTAGGCTCACAATGAAATTAGTTTGCTATTAGTCTCAGATAATAATGAGTGTGTTTATATTTTATTGCATGAGTTTACTGTAGCTTAATACCATGCCTTTTTACTTACCCTTATTATTGCCAGGCATTAATATCTGAGACACAAACACATTTTTGTGCGGTTAGTTCGTCCAATTCCTGAAGTATTTGACCGATAACAAGGAACATTGTGTTCACTGTGCAGCGGCGATTACCATGCAAATATTAGTCGCGATGTGAATGTACGAGGAGAGAGGAAGCACTCCTGATTAACTCAACCCAATAGCTTTGTCTGTAGAACATGATGCATTAGTTTCTGATAAAGCAGCTTTTCTGGTGAGAAAAAAGCACTATCGCTGGCAATAACTGTCGCCTCAGAGGATGGCCAGTACCAAAACAAGAGAGCTGCTTTAGCCAATAGCTGAGCGCCACTGGATGTTGTATACTGAACAGTATCTCTCTCGGCAGGATAGCGGAGAGGCAGCTGGGGCAGGTCAGATGGTCTCGATGAGGTTCACACCAGAGTCCCATGTGAACCCACGAGAAACGTGGTGTCATCAAAACAGGAGAAAAACACATTATCTCAGATGAGGAACGTTCCGATTTTCATTTTTAAATTAGGTTTGTGGAAACAGATGATAAACTTCAGCACAGATTCCCAATTTTTCAGCGCTGGTGAAATATCCAGCTCACCCACTTCCAAATGGTATTCCATTAGTACCTCATCTGCAGTTGGGCTTTTAATACATTTGAGTTCCTTTCATTCGTATTTATTTCACATTCAAAATGCTGGATTTATATCGCCTGTGATTTTCTGCCATTTTTCAGTAACTAACGTGATACTGAGCTAGTTCGCGTTTGATGAATAACAGTTGAAAAGTTGGTATCTGGATTCTTCTTCCAGTTTGGATTCTTTCCATTTCTATGATAGCTGAAGCCAGCGAATACAAGTAAACGTGTACAACATTGTTTGAGACACCAAGGAGGCATCTGAAAGCAGGGTGGTTTGGTTTGTTTAATGAAGGTTTAAATATAAACTCCCCTCACTGGCTGGTAATAAGCCTAGTCAAGTCAAGTCACCAGACTAATGAAGGCTAGAATCTGGTTAGCTGATTTTCTGGATAACACTGCAAGACTGAAAACTACTTCCAACACCTAGGAAGGGGTTCTGATTCCAAGCTCCACAGGGCCATTCTTCTTGTTCCCATTTTCCATTGGTGTTATCTACTTAAAGCAGTGCTATTGATCAGTAATCCATATTAAATAAACACCTCTGAAAGGATCTTAGGTCAGTTACTCCTTGAGCACTGGGAAACTGAGCTAAAGCAGATGTCATTTTGATTGGGGGGTTTCCACCATTGCTTGTTTTCATTCTGAGACTTTGTCAACTTGTTTTCTGAAAGTTCAAGGTGGAATCTGGCGGCAGAGCTGAATTAAATTTTCCACCATGGTTGACACAGTACACACATGATGTCTGCAGTGCATTACAACTGCTCTAGCACACAGCCGGATCTCCCAACAAATCTACCCATGCCACGAGGAAATTGAAAACTGCCTTGCAAAGAGAATCTGTTAGATGCCTGGTTGCAGTTGTCTTCACTATTTAATAGTAGTTTATTTTCTCCCTTTACTATAAACATTGGGGCTTCACTCTTTAACTTGGGTGTTGCAATGAAAGCCATAAAAGCAAAGCTGTGAGATTATGGATGTTGTTAATAGCATGCTGTTAAGATGGAAAGGTTTGCATGCCACGGATGAAACAGCATTGTCATTGTCTAATTTTAAGTGTTAGTGGCTGATTAGGGAGCAAACTTTCAGCAGACTTTTATTACATAAACATACTACTTAGTAATTCAGCCTCTATAATAATGTACTTCTGAAGCCAGTAGTCACAATCAAAGACTTACAGTAGCTCTCCTTTACACACTGTAAGTACTACCATCATGGGGACTGCTCCACCTACTACTCCAGTACATTATTATTATTATTATTATTATTATTATTATTATTATTATTATTATTAGTAGTAGTAGTAGTAGTAGTAGTAGTAGTAGTAGTAGTAGTAGTAGTATTTATTTATTTATTTATTTATTTTATTTTGTATGTCAGTCTTTTTAATATATGTTTTAAAATGTGGATGTACAGCTGTATTTGTTGATGTTTATTGCACAGTCATTTAAACTCTTATCAAAGTTAATTTAAATTGTATTACTCAGCACTATATTTGTCCAGCAGACGGTGATTTAAATGTTCTGGTGCCTGACTACAGTGGGACTGACTTCTGCAGCACTTCAATTAATGAAGAGAGCAACAAGGTACAGCTGCTGCAGTGCCCTGTCTAGAAAAGGACACCCTCATGAAATCTCAAGCAGCCCTTCTATTGACCTGCATTGTATAAATGTGGGTTAGTTTACATGTGCATTATTATCGGAATAAACCATGCAGGTAATAATAACTATATTCCTTTTTTCAAAACTCTTGTCACAGTTAAAAAGAAATGTAGAGCACATTTACAAATATATATATATATATATATATATATATATATATATATATATATTAAATGTTACCCTTTTAAAAAAACAAATGGATATTGTCTATTTTTTTGTTTCTGTCTTTTGTTTAAGAGGTCAGTCTGAAAAATAAGTTTGTAATTAACAATCTGCTTTTTTTTTTTTTTTTTCAACTGCACTTGGAACCGCTGCTCAAGTAAACCGATCAGCGTTCAGAAATACTCTGTTTAGTGATCTGGTTTCTTCTACAATACTGTGATGATTACTTTTTAATTATGTGACGAGCCAAAGGAGCTTTAAGCAAACACACACCCTTGCTTACAGCCCTGGATTTTACAAAGTGTGTTAACTGTTGAATTCTCATATACAAAAAAGTCTTTAAAAGTTGTTTCTTTTCTTTTCTCCATTTCTTTCAAAACTCAGAAAATAGAGTCTTCTTGGCTTTTTTTATATATATATATATATATATATATATATATATATATATATATATATATATATATATATATATATATATAATAACCTTTAAATTGTTACATTTTGTTACATTAACCTGTTTAAAAAATAAAAAAGACATAATTAAAGAGTGGAGTAAACACTTTCAAAATATCTCCCAAAGTCAAGCAGACAAATATTTTAGCTACAGTAGAAGAAATGCATTTATATTACTATTTAAATTATTACCGAGAGGTAAACATTGCTATTTAGTGAACTAATAGGCTTTATAAATGTGGCCTTGTTCCTAGCAGAGATCTGAACACTCAAACATGACATGTTTTTGGTGCCTGTGAGTGATATGTGATGATTGCTTGTTACAAAAGTTAATTACTCTTCCTAAATCAACAAATGATATATTCCCAAAATCAGAAGGCCTCACGCTAACGTAATCTGATGTAATCTCTGTACGCACCCAAACTGAGGCGAAAGTAAACATATTGAAATAATTAGCAGTTAAACAATTTGCGCTAAGTTATTATGCACGCGGGTAGATTGGAGTTCGTTTCATGTCGGGACTTTTGTTCCAGTTTATTAATCGCTGATGACATCAGATCGAGGCTGTTTTATGAATAGAGCATCCTTGTGCCAGTCCCGCCTGCCAAAATACAGTGTGTGCACATTCCTGACCTCTAGCTATTACACCAGGGCCAAGAAACCAATAATGCTGGCCATTGATACCTTCCCATATGATTATTTGTAATTGATCTGCCAAAATATTCTGTACAAGGAATGTTTAAACAACTCGTCTCACCAGCCTCCCAGGTGTTTTACATATCGAATGCTCTCTGTAGAGCGGTTCCAAGGTATTCTCAGGTTCTAAACTGGTACTCCTGCTAAAGCAAAGGAAAAAGGCCCTGATACCAGTGTTAGTGAGATATAACAGGGTCTGCTTTCTTAAACGGTGGTAGGTCCTAATACTGCCCCCTACGTGTATTTAAACCTGATTTTTCACATACATCACATCACTGTATTTTAAAATAGACCTTGATTTACAAAACCACGTTTTTTTTCTTTCTAATTTAGACTATTGTGAAACCGACAACAATCAAGAGCCATTACAAGCAAATCAAACTTGCTTTAATCCATCAAAGTTAAAAAAAAAAAAAAATCAAATCTTGAAATAAGCCCTGAGATAAAGCTGTCTGAATAGGGCCTGATCATATGTATTTGAAAGCGATGTTTTGTGGGATTTTCTTGTCAGTCAAGACATTTCATTTCTGCTTATCTGTAGCCCGTTGTCTATCTTTCTGCCTGTCTGTTTCACTATCTGTCCATCTGAACAGTTTGTTATTGGAATGTGTAAACAAGTATTCTTCTTCGCTATCCACATACTGCAAGTCCCCCCTTCCCGCCCCTTGTCGACCACTTTTAACGTAGCCTGCTGTGGCCCATGATGACTGTTTCCGCATACTGAACCCATAATTATGACTTGTCGCACCTCTCAATGTGGCCTGTAAACACCACTGTGCTGGTTTTATACAGCTGTCATCAGACGCTACCTGGGAGGGGCGTTTGAGATGAAGCAGGGTCTCTGCTTAAGTTTTCTTTTTCAAAAGAGAAAAAGGCCTTTAAATGAGGAGGCAGCATGTTCCACTTTGTTTCTCCTGCTTTGTGAATGACCTTGTTGGTCTGCCTGCCTGTCTGTCTGCCTGTCTGTCTGTCATTCTGTTGACCTCCGTCTGTCTGTCTACAACACATCCCCCTCTCTCCCTCTTTCTCACCCCCTGTCTAAATGATGTTTTCAGATTGTAGAATTAACTGACAAGATGCCAGATTTGTTCTTTAGCGGAAAGGAGAAGTTTCTCTTCCCTTGACATACTGTTCATTTAAAGAAGGTTTGTAGTATGATGCAATATCAGCTGCATTTACTTAACTTGTTGCTGCTTTCCCCTGAAAATTCTCCTTTGTTCTCAAAGTACCATTTTTAGATGGAAGACTCTAGTTCTATGGATGTGCAGAACACAGAGAACTGTATTGAAGGACAAGCCTCTCCCGACTGGAACATTGCCATGCAGGATTCAGCATTGGAAAGAAAGAAAGAAAGAAAGAAAGAAAGAAAGAAAGAAAGAAAGAAAGAAAGAAAGAATTTCATCTCTGGAAAGAAGGCTTTACTGTCGCTTTGAGTATATAACATTAAACCTTTTATATCTTTCCCATTCTTTCCCTTTACTGGCTTTGTTTCATACAAATAATTGGTTGATGCAATGGCAGTACAGTATATATGTGCATTATACACAGGTGCCTGCTTTGCCAAAGAAAATTTTAAAGAATGTATTAAAGGATTGATGAAAATGAATGCAAGTTATACTCAAGTGCATGTTATACACGTGGAGATTCAGGGAAAACCCTTCTCTGAATTATACTTCTCCATAAAAATTGTAATTAAATATGCTATTATCCAGCAGGTAATGTGTCAGATTAATGCTTGATTGTGCTATTTTCTCCCCTTGTTTGGGAATTTGATTCCTGTTGTCTTATTTTACTGACAAAATAAACAAATAAAGATGAAAAGTAAAAGTAGGTCAAGCCCATCTATAAACGTGTGCAATCATTAGTGGAGTGCAGTATTCTAGTTCATACTGATCTCATTAAAAAGTAGCAGGCACCTGGAGGGGCTAACAGCTGACTTTTATCTAAACCAGGAAGCACCATGTGCCTTCTAATCTCCCAGACTGTCAGGGCTGTGATCTTCAATTTCAAAACAAAATCCTCTGACCAGAACCGTCCCAATCCCTGAAAATCTGGAATCCTGAACAACAAATCGCCCCTTTATTCCAGTGGCTAACCTTTACACCTCTATAAGCCATAGAATCCTTTGTGGCATCCTTGTGCTTCTTGTATATCTGTTCTACAGGTCAAGATTGCAGTGGGCTGAATTAGCATTAATTCAAATAGGGACTGTTGGGCTGATTTACTGGATTGATAACAGAGACCAACAGACTCTCTGGTGTCAGGCAAATTAGTATTTTAAAGGAGGCAGGAAACCTTTGAATAGAGGCGTAGTTTTTGTAAGCACCCTTAGCTGATTACATTTCCAGATAATAATACAGTGCTCTACAAAATGCTTAAGAAACCCTAGTAAATTAGCTCAGTAAATTAGCTTTTTGCTATGCTTTTACTCTGCCCATGCATTTACCATTCTTTGTCCCAGGTTACCATGATTTACCATGCTTCTGCGCTCTTTGGAATAGGTTACCTAGTCATGTTTTTGGGACAGAATCACTTGGATCCTTTAAGTCTCAACTTTACAGAGTTTACTAGGAAGCGGATGAGCTTAGATGGGTCATCTTATGTTCCTTTACTGCAGTAAACTCTGTGCCAGCCCCTTTCGAATGCTGTAACACTGCTGAACCTGCCCCAGTAGCACAGAAGTGTATTAATGCAGTGAACTAAGTGGAGTTAAAGCTCCAATGCCCCATATAGTTCTACCTTTTTTCTTTTCTTTTTTTGTATATATTTAAGGAGGGTGTAGCCTCACAAGTCCATGTTGAAAATATTAGCTTTATAGGTGTTTCTTGTAAAACGTTATCGGGGTACAAAAACACCACAAATTGTTTATATTCTGACAGTTTTTCTTCCCTGAGATAAAACAGAGGTTACATATGGCATTCATAACCCCCTGCTGCTGCAGGTTGTAGCAGGATAGAGAGAGGAAGCGTTTGTGCCAAGAGATAAAACTACCTTGGGTAATGTAAACAAACTGGTAAGCGAAGGAATTGTACTGTAGTGAAAACCAAACATGACTGGAACACGGCAGCGAGCAATGCGATGTATACTGTGACTGGAACACTGCAGCGAGCAATGCGATGTATACTGTGACTGGAACACTGCAGCGAGCAATGCGATGTATACTGTGACTGGAACACTGCAGCGAGCAATGCGATGTATACTGTGACTGGAACACGGCAGCGAGCAATGTGATGTATACTGTGACTGGAACACTGCAGCGAGCAATGCGATGTATACTGTGACTGGAACACTGCAGCGAGCAATGTGATGTATACTGTGACTGGAACACTGCAGCGAGCAATGCGATGTATACTGTGACTGGAACACTGCAGCGAGCAATGCGATGTATACTGTGACTGGAACACTGCAGCGAGCAATGCGATGTATACTGTGACTGGAACACTGCAGTGAGCAATGCGATGTATACTGTGACTGGAACACTGCAGCGAGCAATGCGATGTATACTGTGACTGGAACACTGCAGCGAGCAATGCGATGTATACTGTGACTGGAACACTGCTTGTAAATAGGGTTCCTGTTTTCACTTCCATATTGTACAGTATAATTGTGCAGAATTCCACCAACCATAGCCATAATAGTATTATATTTTCATATTTAAATGGGTTTATTGTATCAACGCTCAATAGTGTTGTAAAATATGTGTGTTTACCGATTCCAGGAAAGGGGTCACTTTATGCCTTGGATACTTAATAGGCTGTTAATGTCCACGTGCAGAATGTCAGCTGGGAGTAATGCTGATTGGTCATCCTCTAGCTGACATTTCAACTGATTTGTCTCTGAACACCTTCAACCACAGGTAGTTCAGAGTAACAGGCGGGTGACTCTCAGTAGCTGAGAGAAAAAGAAGTAACCAGAAGCAGGAGGCTGTCTGGGTTAGGGTTAGGGTTAGGGTTAGGGTTAGGGTTAGGGTTAGAAGGAACTAGCCACAATAGTTTACGTATGTATGTTTGAGGTTTTTGTTTAACCAGTTGGTGTGTCATCCATTGTGCAGTGATGGGAAACGAGAAGCCTCCCCTGACAGTTTCATAGATCAAGGCAGGGACTGATGGGAACAGCATTGAAAAGGCTTGAGATTTGAGATTTAGTACAGTGGGGATGTGGGGGTGCCAGGAGGGATCAGTAGCAAGCACTGGAAGAATGTTGATTGTACTGGCTGAGGGAGGGTTTGCGTTGCTGTAAACAACAGGAGGATGTTCAGTGTTTCTCTTCCAACTCATAATGAGAGATCAGGCTTAGTTTTTGTTAAAGGTGACAAGATTAGACCGTGCCTGTTCTCTCTGTAGTGGACGTGCAGGTAAAGCGTTTACATTTGCTATTGCTTCTAACCTGAATAGAGAATGCATGCATTAGGTGCATTGTCATCTGTGGGTAGTGTCATGTTCTTCTCACCTCAGAAATCCCATAGATCTGAAGCAGCCAGTGATAGAACAAAGACCTGCATTGGCAGGAAGAACTCAGAACAAGTGGACAGCATTAGCCATGGTATAATAGACAATCCAGTTCTGATAGCATTCATGGCTGCTAGTAGAAAAGTCATCTGGTAAGAATCCCATCCTACAGTACTGGACCAGCCACCGCCATTGGATGTGAATGCTTGTAAGGTAGAACAAATAGAACAAGACTCCACTATATTTTCTAGATTCAATTGCCCATAAAGTTTTATATATAAAAAAAAAAAAAAGCAGAGTTGGAGTGGAATACACACGAACAATCCAAACAGAACAGACAGCATATAAACATTCTTTACTCTGGGAGGGGATTCTATCTTTAATTATGGCAGTGGTTCCTGATCCACTTGATATCCTTGATTCTCTATTTAATCAAACTTCTAAATAGAGGAGCACCCATAAACACTGCACTCCATTAGAGCTTCTGCTAAATCTTAGATGCCCTTTGTTTAAAGCGGGGGGGCTGTATATTTTCAGTATATATATATATATATAATATATATATATATAGTCTTGGTAAGAGGCCTGCTTGTGTAGAAGGCAAGTAGAAGTGAATGAAAGACAGCCGGTTTCGCAGTCTAACCCTAACAACTCAAAAGGCAGGTATAGGGTTTCTTTCAGGGAATTATACTTCTGGTGACCCCATCACATATAAAACATGTTAGCTAATGGGGGTACAGCAGGGCCATGCTGGAGTGTTTGATCAGGAAATCCTGCATGAGCACACTGGATGGAAATTTGATTAGTAACCTTAGTAACAAAGAGATCCGATCCACACACTGTCAGTACAATCGGAGATGACAGGGTATGTTTCCTGGGCCTGTCCAGTGGAAAGGGATCAGCAGCACTGAAAACAGTCCCCACTTAGGAGCTGTTGCTGATGATGTACCAGATAAGGGTTCGATTCTAGATTTAAACTTCAGTATTTCGTACGTTACCTGTTACTGACGGTTTCTTATCATTGCAATGATACGTATCATTATTTTATATGCTACAATGTGATGTTTTATTAGGGTTAAAGATGCGCTGTGCTAAGAACACACATAGACAAAAAATATGATGTAATATTAGTGTTTTTGTGTATTCAATATAAAGATTGTAATGTAATAGAAAGCTGGTTATCTGTCAATACATTTCTATATCTCTGTATACGTTTTTAGGATGCTGTGTACTGCTTTATATTTTATTCCTGTGATTATTGTAAAATATAGAACGGCATTCATACTGTACAGTAATGCGAGCCCCGATCACAGCCATTATTTCATATTTGTTTTCATGGGATTGGATTATTTTAACCTTGGTTTTTATTTTTCTCCATTATTAACGCCGCAGGTTTGAACTCGTATGGGTGACGAGGGTTTTTTCGTACAATAAAATACAGATTTGAATTTCTTCAAACAAAAAATAACTGATAATTGTCCAGACATCTGTGAAAAACGTAACCTTTCCTTCGATCTCATGATGTCACTGTTGTGATGTTTCTGGGGGATTGTATTAAAATGCTTGTGACAGAGCCAAGGTAAACCTTGCAAAATCTAACCCAGAACTCGAAGGGACAGGACCAGCGAGCGAGTTAGATATGGATCATTGGGTCTGCTCGGGCTGCATCTTGAGCCCATTATTAGTGTCATCTTGAGCCAATTGAATCAGTCCGAGGGGGATTCATGGGAGGCGGGTGCAAGTATTGGTCAAACATCCTGGCTTAAGTGCTTAAAAAGCATTCCCTGCTGTAGCATTGCTGACCCGCTGTTACTGGAACTTTATTATTGTACTATACATATTTGATTTACTTTACCATATTTTCTATTGAATTATTAATGCTGCACAGTGCAGGGACTCTGCATTTCCAAGGCTTAGGGTGCGTAGACCAGAAAATACCTGATTTCATTGTATGTCATGAAGTGTCAGGAAAATGATTATTCACTTGAAATGTGATTATTTGTGATGTATAAATTAATCTCTGTAAAAAAAAAAAATGACCTTGTTTTTTCTTTTAAATGTTGGCAAAATGCATTGGAATTCCATCACTATAGGAATTCAATTAGATTCCGTTTTCTATTTCTTGGTTTGCTTTTGCCATTGATCTACAGCAGTGGTCATCAATCTGTACCAGTGTGCAAAGTTGAGTGTTGTACTCACAATGGCAGCTGTCATAATGTAGAATACCACATCACTGATGAAGCAATCTTAGAACGAGTCACTGAAATTTACCACTCTGTGCTCACAATCCCTGTTTTTGTGCCAAGGAATAACTGCATTTTTTACATAATTCTAAGTTACATTTTATGCTAAGTAGTTGCAGTTATACGTCAAGATAGAATAATGATCATGCCCTTGCCTTTCCAAGAAATTCACACCTGTGCCCGTGGCTACAAAAATATTAAGGACCAGAGTTCTACAGCCTTGAACTCCAAATATACAACCTAATCAATCAATAGCCTCATTCTGCTCTCGTATTTAAATTTACAACTAGAATAACATGCGCACTATCTGCTCCCTCCCTCGGTGGGCAGAGGGAAAAGAAAGTATTATTATTGAGTGACTTTCTGCTTTCTGTTTTCTTTACTTTTCCCTATGTTCTTCCTGCGTTTCACCTGAAGCCACGCTCACTTCCTACTCAGCGTCGTGTGTTTGGCAGCAGTGCTGTCACCTCACCGATTAGGCCCTGTTCTCATGGCGACGGCAGGATCAATTGTTTTATATCCTGTCCATTCTGGTGACCTCCAGCTCTGGGCTCTTTTGTTCTCTGGTATTGTTTGACTTCCTTCCAAGGGAGAGAAGTTGTTTTTGAACCCCTTTTAAGAGGATTAGTGGATGTGTATGGCAACACACACTTTACAGGGGTGACAGATACATTGCCTGGAGGCCTAGTACTCAGATCTGAGAAGAAGGCCTGATCCATGACCCATTAGGATGTGGCCTTTAAATATGTTGGGTTAAAAATATGTTTCATCTGATTGTCACTTCTCAGAATGAAGGGGGAAAAAGCAGGATTTTGTTTTACTTAGTTGATATTAGGAAGATGAATACAATGATAATGTCACATTTTGTTACTCATAATATTTAAAAGATTCTACTGTGGTGAAAACAGTATGCTAAAAAAAAAAAAAAAAAAAGCTCAATTATAATTCTGATTTAGAACTATATAAAAACTCGGAAACACTACATTAAGTGCTTCTAATTGCTGTGTATTTGCTTAGTAGTTACTTATTAAATACATTGCAATGTTATTATGTATAGTTACAATGTTCTTAATGTGTACATTTTTTGCATGCTATACCCCTACCACAGAGATTGGGGGCATTTTGAATACTTTTCATATACATTCTTCAAGCAGACCTTTGTAAGTTCTGTATGCATGTATGTAAAGTCATTATAACCAACTAAAGAACAATCATTTTGCAATAGAGCATATCAAGAAGGGAAATCCTGTTAATCTATCCTGTTTATTCAAACTACTGTACCTTGAAGGCAATGGAGCTAAATCAAGAAATGCCTAATCATCACAAATGACAGGTGTCACTCGCCACAGCCCATTGAGTTTTTCCTAAGTGGTTTTACCGTGACAAGAAGAGTGAGTGGTAAGTGTTTTTCTAGGGCTGGGGTTTTTCTGACCCAATTCCTACACACACCACCACAGACACAATCTCTGTACAGGTACAGGCTGTTGCAGATCATCACCCTCGATTCTGAATGAAAGCAGTTATCTATTACAGGTGGCATCGCATAACACCTCTGTGGTCACTTTATAATCTCCCTCGGTCCCACTGTTTTTATATTATTATTTAGAAATGTGTAAAACTGTTTTATGTGAACTTTATAGGGTATATGAGCAGTTGTCCTGCCGAGACTTAAAAATATTATCTTGTATGAATTCCATGGAAATCCTTAGGCAGCCCCAGGGTCCTGGCTGACTCACAGTAAAGAGGCCACACTACTCTGGCAGGGATAACCCCCTCCCCATACAGAGTGTGCCTTCATTCACTTATATGTCTTATAAGAAGCTGTTTTACAGGCAGCCAATGGAAAACAAAAGGTTCTGTTTGTCTGTTTTTTTTCTTCAATTGTTTTCTACAAAAAATGAGAATATAACAAAACAAAATGACACTAATAAATCAAGTACTGTAAATATTGTTTTGTTTCTTTCTGTTGAAGTGAGCAATGTTTTCCCCATGCTTATATATATATATATATATATATACTGCACTGTTTTTTTTTTTGTTTTTTTTTTACCAGTATTTGTCAAAGTTTGCATTGGTTAACCATGCTTTACATCACTTTGCTGTGTGTTTACGATGTAGTCAAGTACAGTGCCCTGCTATGCTGCTTCAGGGAGATCCCTACTTATAATATATTATTTACACAATGCACTTTTCTTACAGTACAAAAGCTCATGGTCTCTCTAAGAAATGCACATGCTTTTCTATTTTTCTCAATAGAGAGTATATACAGTGTCTCATTTTAGAACATTTTCTGTCATGAAAAAAAAAGTGAAAACATGGAATGGTCTGTGAAATAAAGTGTGTGTTTAAGCCACAGACACTATTCATTAGAATGGTTTACCAGATTAGAAAGAAATGCCTTCATGTGTACATAGGCTTAGCTTTCACATTTATATTCTTATTGGGTTATTAAAACCAATGTGCAAGTATCTATTTAAACCTGAAAACAAATTTGATTAAGCCCTCTTATTTGCATGGGTTCAGACATACCTATCACTTTACTTCAGAGCCTGTTCTTTATTACTTTTCAGATGAAGACTGCTGCACACAGTGAGATTGTCTCTGGTTGAAAGTTTATACCCATCAAGATCTGATGGTTTTGTGAATATCTTGGTTTGCAACACATTACTCCTTTATTGAATTAATTATGATAAGGATCATAACTTTAAACAAGGGGTGAGGTACTGGCTTTCAGTATGATTGCTTGAAGCGATTTTCTACTGAAGGTTCTTGCAGAATTATTAAGTCTGGCAGGTTTGAACTTTCTAGCACAGTAACGAACTCCATAAGTTAAGGAGGTTGGGCATAGTTCGAGGCAATGATCCCTGCATCTCTACACAGAAAAATTTGTACTACATACTGAACAAATAACAGCGAGACTGAACTATTCAAACGCTTTGAGGATATCAGAGAGTAAGATCAAGGAGCAGGGTATTCAATTACACAGGATTAAATGAAGTGTAACATTTTATTACAATACCTTTAAAAACTTAACAACCTAGTAAATCAATGTACTTACTTACATAATGAAGTATAATAGAAGAGTGCTTTTAAAATAGTGTGAGACCCAAGTCCTTTTAAAGAAGGCTACATTTGTGGAAATACTTTCTTGGGATTAGTTTAGTTTAATTTATTCACTTGATTTAAAATCAATAGACTCTGTAGTGTATGTTTGTCTTTGAAAGTAAGTACACACTTATAAAAGTTTCCCATAGTAAAAGCACAGCAAAGTGTAATAAAGCATAGTGAAAGCATGGTAAAGCATACATAAGCATTGTAAAGCCCAGAGGGGTATGGTAAAGAATATTAAAAGAACATGGCAGACCATGGTAAATTGTGGTAAATGCATAGCATAACCATAGGCTGTGTGGTCCAGTGGTTAAAGAAAAGGGCTTGTAACCAGGAGGTCCCCGGTTCAGATCCCACCTCAGCCATTGACTCATTGCGTGACCCTGAGCAAGTCACTTCACCTCCTTGTGCTCCGTCTTTCGGGTGAGACGTAGTTGTAAGTGGCTCTGCAGCTGATGCATAGTTCACACTGTAAGTCTCTGTAAGTCGCCTTGGATAAAGGCGTCTGCTAAATAAACAAATAATAATAATAGGAAAAATGTGTAAAAACTGCAAAATTACCACACATGGTAAAGTTTTATAAAGGTGTAACAGGAAGATGTTATTTACGTGGGTCGTCACTGAGTCAGACACAGAGCAGTGGGTGTTGACACATCGCACAGGCATGCAGATTCAATAACAACACAAGCCCCAATGCTAGGGTACCAACAATGGTAATCATAGCACCGTATTTAATAAAGAAAACAAAATAAAAAGGCGAGCGCTAGCCCCCCTAAAAGAGACGTCCCGCTCCAGGAACCTACTACACTACGAAACCCTCTCTATACTTCAAATCCCCTCAACTAACCCAGTGCTGTTGCTCCCGAAGTCCTGGCCTCCCAACGACTCGGGGTCTTTCTGCCGGCCCTGGCTGGGCAGCGCATTCACAGGCACCGTCTTGCAGTTGAAGGTTTCTATAGTAGTTATTCTGCAGAGCGGACTCTCTCCTCCTCGATGTAAACACAGCAAGCTTTCACTCAGGTCCTGTCTGTATGGCTATGGCCGTGCTGCAGTAGCCTTGAACGCCGGCGCTTCTGCGTTCTTAAACAGGCATAGGCTCCCCGGGCACACCTCCCCAGCCAATCAGTACCCACAAATCAGCTCAGCTCTGGGCAAGCCTTCCTGTTTACTAAGCAGCAGCGCAGCTGAACTAGTGACATGGTCCTCCCTGTCACAAAGGGCAATGTCAGGTTTGGCACTATTTTACTATTTTACTATTTAAGCAATGGTGGAATTTACAGCAGATCAGCCAGTATTTAGATCTGTTTAGATCAATAGACCACACTGTCTTTTATTGCATAGCTTGAACTGGCAAATCTCTCAAGCCATGTCTGTTGTGGAATTCTGAGACTTGTTTCGGCATTCCATTTAACAATTGCCCTATTAGTTTCTGCACAGGGTGCATCCTCATATTCGACCCACAATATGAGAAGCTGGCTCTTAAATGTTCACTATATATCATAGGCATTGGCACAGTACGATTCTATTTAGGCACTGCTGAAGATTAGGGTGGGGTATGATATAATCACAAGCACATTTATTTCCCTGTTGCAGGGTGAAAGATTTCATCGGGTAAGGTTTCAGGTTATGGATATTTTATGGGACCCTTGTGTGACTTTTGAGCTCCATCTATATGTGATGGCTATTGCTTCTGATTCAATAAATGTTCATTCCATGAAGTGGTGGTGGCGTTTGTATTGGGTTTGAATAGTGAAGGTAGTGTCATTTCGATTACAATTAACTACTGGTTTGTACCAATAGTAGTACAATAGATAGGAGATATGGATCAGTACTGACGTGACCCTATGAATATGTTGTGCAAGTAGAAATACAATACTGTATTATTTTTTCAACGCTATTTACAATAATCTCTTGCCTTCAACATATTCAACACAATTCTGAATTTTCTTCCTTACAGACCAATAGTGATACAGCTACTGACATAAGGATTATCTTCTCTTTGATGATGAAGAGCTTATAAAATCAAGTTTGATCTACAGCAGTAAATGATTTCTAAGTAATCAATTTTTTTTTTTTTAAATAAAACCTTCTTTAAATAACTCCCGAGTTGAAACTTTGGAATGGAGCCTGCATTTTTTTTTTTTTTTTTTTTTTTTAGTTTAGAGTCAATCATTTGAACAGCGGAGAATAAATATATCAGGTCCTGGGGGAACTTCTCAGTTCAAATTGGGGAAGAAATGCTATCAAGCTTTAAAAAGTTCAAACACAGATCACTGGTTTATACAGCTGGGGCCTGTTTTGAGAATTTTGATACCCAGGGGAACAAACCTAATTCACATTCACAATATATTAGTGTCAAACTTAAACAAATATAGTAGAGGTAATTGCCTGCTACTAGTACAGGGCCTGTACAGTTCTGGGACGATTCTCCACCGTTTAGCTTCAGAGCTTTGCAAGAAAAGTGATCATTGCGTGGTGTCCTTTATTAGCAATAGCGGGCCTGTGCATTGGTAACACTGTGTGGGAAGATTATTTGGTGACAGCTGCAGTGTACTATATCTATACATCTTCTTGTGTAATTACAGCATTAACAACTTCTAAAAACTTTCGTTTAGGTTAATGATAATTACACTGTAACTATAAAGGACATGTCTAAATGCAACGTTAACTTAATTAGTGTGTAATTCTTTTAATTAAATTCTACCAAATGTAAATCTGCCAAGTTAATGACATATACTATATATATATATATATATATATATATATATATATATATATATATATATATATATATATATACTGTATATATCATAAATGATACAATACATACGGTGAACCCTGTTGCGTGCACCTCATTGCAAAAATAAGACTGTTTGCATCATTTTTATTTGTTATTATAATTTATTTCTTAGTAGACGCCCTTATCCAGGGTGACTTACAATTGTTAAAAGATATCACATTATACAGATATCACATTATTTTTACATATAATTACTCATTTATACAGTTGGATTTTTACTGGAGCAAGGGTACAACAGCAGTGTCCCCCACTGGGGATTGAACCCACAACCCTCCGGGCAAGAGTCCAGAGCCCTAACCACTACTCCACACTGCTGCCTATTTGTGGGACGCATCTGTCCCTTTTACCTTAAAGGGTTGAAAGGTCAAGGTTCAGCAGGGTCCAGGCAGCAGCACTGGCAGAGGCCTTGGCGTGAGTAGTTGTGTTGTCGCTCACATAATCTCCAGCTCAGTTCTGTATGTGCCCACGTAGTATTGAGCCTGGCGCACGGCCTTCATTACTGTTATTTTTGTTTTTTCGCTGCTTAAGTATTTGTTGTGGAACGGTACACTAGAGATACCAGATAAAGAGCAAGATGAGGAATAAATGCTTTTCCTCTTAAATGTTGCAAATGAGTGACAGGCGCATGGCAGCAACATTAAACATTGTTCCACAAGTCGTTATCTGGTAGCCAAGTTTACACATTCAACAAAGGCTTTAAGCAAACAGTTGCAACACTTAACATAAACACATGCTTTAGCTCCTATAAATATTTACATTTTCCTTCTCATGTCATCTCTGAATCCGCGTTATACCGCACTGCTCGAAGTTTATCCAAATACTGTAGTTTATAAGATGGCTATCAGGTCTTGAGTCTATCAATAATCAGGAAGCATGTGTTAATTCATATGGGCCTTGATATCCTTTAAATTTATAAGGGTCTTCCTGTTACTACCATAGACCTTTACATAGTGGATGTTGACAGGCAATGTAAGGACTACAGGTGCAAAATAACAAAATAAAAGTGTGCAGCTGGATTGGTTTATGTTTCCATAACTTATTACAAAGATAGAATGAAAAAGATACCAGCTTGTTTGTATACGAAATGTTTCCGCCAGACAGAATTTGTTTGTAGCTATGCATAATAACATTGTAATTATGTGTAAGTGCACATGCATTTACTAAGTAACTACTATGAGACAATGTAAAGTGTTACCTTACCAACATGGCGCAATGACAAGATTTTGTCAAAATTTGTTCAGAAAGCTGCTAAAAATGTTTTTTTTTTTTTTTTTTTTATTAATTTGAATTCCCGTGTTCCTTAGAACTCAAGATTTGCCCTGGATGTAATTATCATAAGCTAATAATAATATGTTTTCTATCTGCTGATTAGCTTTGCTTTTTGATCCTCTTGTGCATTCTGAGAGTGGTTGAAGGCACTGGCTGCGCTGACAGCTGGTCTGACAGGTAAAATATGACACTCAGTTCACACTTCATGGCTTTAAGTACACAGGTCTTGCATTCTTCATTGTCAACATTCACACCTGTGCAGCTGAACTGTCAACACACTCAAAACAATCCCCTGAGAGGAAGTGCGGTCCTGTTAAGAGAAGCTTAAAGCTTGGGACCGTCGCCATGTCTCTACTGTAACACTGCGTGCAAACCAGAGCAAGTAACAATATTAATGACCATTGATATTGTTACTTGTATTCATAAAGCATTAGTGCACCAGTGTACTGCCATGTTAAAGCTTTGTAAATATATCCCCTTCGTCACTAATCTTTAATTTTTAGAAATGTTAAAACAGTTTGGGTGAACTCTATGGAGTTTGAGAAGTTGCCCTGCGATCACTTTGAGAAAAAAACAAAAAAAACATGTATGCATTATAAAATAGATACATAGATAGGAAACTTAACAACATGGTACCATTGTGCACACAGTGACTAAAGGGAATATACACAAGAGCTTACAAGTCATTCATTTAGTCTTTCTTAAAATGAACAAGCAGACAGGGACACTGCAGCTGCAGTTGTATGAATGGTCTGAACTAGTGTATACAGTAACAGATTACCTCAGAGCATGTCTACTCAGTTCATTTCTTCTTTATTTGGCTCCTTAGTGAGATGCCTCGATGATCCGCTTTTGACTAATGCGCTCCGACGACCAAGGTGCTCTCACGAATACCAGCATGGCTGAGAAAGTCCTATCACTGAACCACGTCTTCATTGCTTCTCCTTCACACTCTTATCATTAACATCACATCTCTCTCTGCTTCCTGTTTTCCCAAAAGCTGTCAGGCATATTTTCTAGCAACAGAAGCTTTTATCTTTTGGAAAGCCTTTTTTTATGCACTGCAGTATATTTTCCCAAGGTGAGTCGTAATCACGATACAGATTTCTAAAAAAACATAACAAAACTGCAATTCAAAATTGCAATGCAGAGGAATGTTTTATTATTATTATTATTATTATTATTATTATTATTATTATTATTATTGAATGCAGGTAATTTATTTATTCCTTTATTTATTTATGTGACAGAATCCCTTGAAAATATTTAGGGTGTGTTTATAAGACTGTAAAGTAAACTGCCCGCAGCAAGTTCACCTGTGATTGTGATCTCATTAGATCTCAGAAACCAAGCAGGATTTTCTAGCCAGTAACTGGGAGGGGAGACTTCCAAGGAATGCCAGCATGATCTCAGTGACAGTGATTCTGTGGTGTTTGTGGTGTGTGTGGCTCCATTAAAAAGATCCTTGTTTAGGAACCTTCTACCTGAATTCTAGTGGTCTAACTGCACAGCATGAATTGCAATTTAGCTCAAATACATTCCCTGTTGATTTCAGCACTTGGAATATCCTATTTAATATTCCCCTCACTTTTACCG
This sequence comes from Acipenser ruthenus, assembly GCF_902713425.1. NCBI lineage: Eukaryota > Metazoa > Chordata > Actinopteri > Acipenseriformes > Acipenseridae > Acipenser > Acipenser ruthenus. The sequence goes on along the minus strand of NC_081200.1, from coordinate 3,294,763 downwards.
ATTTATTTTTCTATCGTAGAATACCTATCCAGCTTTTAATACCTCTTCTCACAGCTGTGAGACTGACACAAACAAACGCATCTGCAATAAATAAAACACACAGGATCTCAATCAGTATGTTTATTGTGTTAAGAAATCAGATTCAGAACGTTTTAATCATTTCATACCCATAGCAGGCCGTGAGTCAGGCTCTGTACGGGCTGCAAAGCTATATTTAAATTTCCTCTTGTGAGGCTGAGTAATAAAATCTGTTTTTCTTTGCCCTTGTATAGCTCTATCAGCAGACAGCCATCTCTCCCTCTCAGACGGTACCGGCAGGCCCTTGGTAATGCAATCTGCCCTGCAATCACTGCACAGAGAGAGCAAGGCTGTCCCTCAAGTTTGGCAAGTTCGCCCTGGAAGCTGTTTGTCTTTGTTACAGTACATTTGCTTTTCTTGCCATGGGTTAGCATTGTTTTGGGATATTTACACTACCAGTAATTGATTTAGACTTTCACTGCAAAACAAAGCACTCAGATGATACCTACACTTCAGATTTTAATTAGTGGTCTTTATTTTAGTTTCTATATTTGGGGTCTGTCCTCCCCCAAGCACAAAATGGTAAATATTTCAATAAAAGCTTTGGGAGTCTAGTTCTAAATGTAGACTTAATAGTTACAGATATTTTTTAATGTAGTCCTTGAGACTATATCCAAAAGAAACAAGTTTTGCGTTAAAATAATCAACTTTCAATTTATGTTTCAGTTATACAATATTAAAATGCAAGTTACACAATTGTTTATTTTAATTCCTTGAATTAAAAAGCAGACGTAATTCAAAGCAAGCATGCCTACTTGCATTTTTATTGCCAATAAACGTGAACTTGCATTATATCCCACAGGGGGGAAATGTCACTTTAATAAAGATGTAGAAAGGTATGTAAGCTGTATGATAGTGGAAGCTTGTGATGGGTTTTTTTTTAATATATTTTTATACGCAGCTAGATTTATCATGGATATCAGCCTTCGGTTCTCTGTGCTGAGCAAGCTGTTCTGAATAAAGTCAGAGAGACGTTTGAGCTGGTATGCTTTTTTAAACGGACTGTCAAGTGTGATCACCAGAGTCGTCCAGCCCCAATCACTAAACAAGATCTGATGCCGAAATACGATCTGCAGGAAGTTCCAACTGAGTGCACAATCCCAGAGTGTGCAAAGCATTAAGTGCTGTGTGCTCCCAGATCGAGAAGTGTAACACATAGTTCAGGTACACACCGTCTGGTTTTAATAGCGAAGTAGCTGCTATCTGGGGCTGTGAGTAGAGGGTTCACAGTGACAGATGGGGGTGGTGTTGAGCTGCCCCCAGGGGTTATATCTGACCGCTGCCTGATTAGCTCTGACATTTGGGGTTAAGGGGTTTTCTTAATTTCTAAACAGGCTACTGTACATTAACATATTTAACAGCTATAATTTAAAATATAAATATATTTTACATAGAATTTTAAAAACTAACGTGTAGAATTAAATTAGGAGTTTTACTTGTGGGGTTCCAGGATAAATAAAAACACACACACAAAACGTGACCCCACAAACAAAATAAAATTAAATAAAATGAAATAATGATTACTTGTGGGGGTGGCAGTGGAGTTGTACAGGTTTTGTGATCCCGTAAGTAAGGAACTCTTATGTTATAAAACAAAAAAGTCAACCCAATTTTAAACAATCGTAGAGCGACATACATGCACACATACATCTAAAGGAACAGAATTGTTGGAATAAATGGAATTCATTTTGGCGTCCGTTTAACTTTATTCTTTTAAGACCCGTATCCCCAGTTTCAAGATGTCAGACCCATTTCGATTCAAAGAGCTTTACCTTACAGTCAGTGACTCAGGCCAGACAGGCTCCTGTCCAGTTGGACTCATTTTGGAATCAGTGCTATGGTAAGTCCTGCGTGCCTGAGCCGCACAGTTATCCGCAGTCTGTGCATCAGTTTTGTGCAGAAATGTTTCTGTGCTGGCTCACCCCACATGCTCCCCAACAACTCCCAGGTTCAAATCTCCTGCTTTGTTAGTTCAATAATCACAAATGCTCCCAGGTTTTGTTTTTGATGCCTTTTTATTGGACCAACAGAGAAGCCCAAAAAATGAAACCTGGATATTTGCTCTTAAATAAAAGCATGTCAAGAAAACCTGTTTCCAAATAATTTGACGACAGCGTGTCCCAGTATAGGAGAGGAACATATGGAGCAGATGAGGAAGTAAAAGTCCAATGATGTCATAGTCACACGGGAGGTTAACCTTCAAGCTGAGAACTTTGCTTAAATGCCACAGGCACAAGTCTGCTTGAATCCAAGGCTTGACATTAGCTATTTTGCAAACCCAGATGTCAAAGAAAGAAAGAAAAAAAGAAAGAAAGAAAGAAAGAAAGAAAGAAAGAAAGAAAGAAAACCATATGGATATGATCTTAAAAATATTTTTTTCTGTTTTGCAAATATTGTCTTTTGCTTTGGCAATGGTGTTTTTGGAATCACATAAATGCACTACAAAGATTCATTCATTCATTCAAAACTTTTGTAGATCCCAATTCTATGCCAGAGGTTTTGTTTTGTTTTGGTTTGTTCTAGAGCTTATTGAATGGTAGCACAACTTTTTTCCCATGTTTGCCTATAATGTTGTGTGTGCAAGGCATATCCTGGTAGGTTTGATTAAATAGCGTTATACACATTGCGCTAACTTTCCACGCCTTGAGCCACAATACGTAAAACACATACAATAAGAAGGATGCTGACATTATAATAGAGCCACATGGTACCCCGAACATATTTTAACAAGATCATGAAATCAGGATGCCAGAACCAAAACAAATGCCTATTATAGCCAACCATTCTCATTTGAAGGTGAGATTAAAAATTGAGACTGAAGCATTACATTATTTTTCTGGTAAATTGCATGCTGTTGCTAGGTAATTTCTATGTATCGTGTCTGAATCTATCAGGGGGAAGTTTTTCACCTTTATGCATCATTTCCAACTTGAGCATTTCCAATAATAGCCACAGATAACGCTGATTCTTCAGACATGATTCATCGTTTTTATCTGCCTGCTCAAACTATAATGCTCTATGAAAAATGTTCTCTTGCACAACAGTTTCATTAAAGCACAAACTCCATACTGTTTGGCACAGAGACACACATAACCTTTGCCAGAGTGTCAAATATATATATATATATATATATATATATATATATATATATATATATATATATATATATATATATATAAAATAACCTCATTATTGTTTGTTCTACAACAGTGTCTTATATGTCTTTGAAGTACTACCGGTAGTCAAGTACCAAACGAAACTTCAACAAGAAGTCTTTATAGATTTTATTTTTCAAAGTGTGTCATCTATAGCTATGGCCAAAAGTTTCGCATCACCTAGAATTTTAGGATTGAACATAATTTAGATATTTTATTTAACATTATGTAATCAAAGAAACTACAAAATGATATCGCAAAAGTCTACCAGAAGCCATAGTAGAAGTACAGTATTTCATGTTAGGTTTTCAAAATGTCACATTTTTCATTTTTTGTCAGTTTTTATCGTTAAGTATATGGAAAACTACAAAGCGGTATGTAATTCAATATGTTAATGTAGCATTATTCAGCAGGTTTCATTTAACTTTATGAAGCAAAATTCTAAAGGGTGATGCAAAACATTTGGTTGGAGCTGTATACTTAAACATAATTACCTAAATAATATGCATACTTCATAATAGCAACAGGCCCCTCAGAAGGGTGTTATGGGTGGATAATTGGCTGGTGTGGTTGATAAACTCCCTGAGCTCTGCTTCCAGGTGGATAGTGTCCTGCAGCAGTCAGTAATAGGAGGATAACTCACTGGGTGGTTTGTCAGCTGATTTCCTCTCTAGGGGTTGAGCAGGGAGTGGTTGTCAGGGGCTTTACAATACACCTCTTCAGTGCTTCTTTTTTGTGAAAGCAGGATCAGTGTTCGGTGCATATGGGGATTTGCATGTGCCAAAACCTCCTAGTTAATGCTGGCCAGACCTGAAACAGAACAGAAATCCAGTCCACTGTTGGTTAATATCATTTGCAGGAGTTAAATGAGCTAGAGAACAATTCTCCTGTGCCAGCCTGGCCTTGACCTCTTCTTAATGTGCTGTTAACGTCTTCAGCACTGGAGCAGCTGGGGATAAGTCCCTGTAAAAGTTGTACAGACATAATTAGCTATAACAAAAGAATATGATAATGTATAGTAACTAGTACAGTGTAGGATTCAGTGCAAGTGAAACCTGTAGCAGTCCCGAAGCATAAACCCTGCGTCTGTTATCAGCTCAGATGAAATTCATGTCTTTGCACCGAGTAGTCTGTCTTGTTTGACGTAGGTCTTCGGTCTCATGGGGTTTTTAATCACACAGCATTTTTTGTCTTGCTAACTAGAACGTTTTACCATGAATTCCACCTGGGATATCTAAAAGGCACAGGCCTGTAGTGAAAGCAAGACACAGACCAGCTGTTTGAAAGATCTTGTGTTTTCTTATGGAATTAGTTCACTGGGATGAATTTATTATCAATGCAAATGCATGCTATGGTAAATTTGACTAAATATTTATATAGATTCACAAATATGAACTTTCCTAACTTATAACATCAGTAAAAGGACTACATGTATTTATGTTAAGAAATACTAAAGAAACTGAGATTCAATGATATATGTTTAGACTAAAAGACTTTGACTGGCAAATATGTTCTATATACTAGTATCTGTATCTTAGTGGACAAGATAGTAGAATATATAGACACACAATATATTAGGGGGTTGTGTTTATATATTTTTTGTATATGTTAGTTTGGTCAGTACGCATAGAAACGAAATCTGCACATAGAAACAAGTCATATTAAATGCATGATTGCTTTATTTGTAGTTTATACAGCAGTACAGTGAAATGTATAGTACTACAATGTACATATAATTCTCACTTTTCAAATATGGGATAATATATTTATCAATGCATTTTGATATATTTGAATACATTTTGCAGTATATTGACATGATATGTATGTATTCATACATACTGTATTTCATACATTATATGACAAGTGGAACCTCTCATCCATTCACTTCAGTTGGAATCCCAAATCCTGTTAATCTGTGTTAATAAAGCATGGTGTAGTTTGAATAAACAACACAACAACAGCAGCCTCCTGCCTTCAGGAGTTCTATTTCTGTGGTTTTACTCAGATGTTATGATTGAGTGCACTGTATCTGTTATGTTGTGCTGAGTTAAATTGCATAATCACACTGCTGAGTTTAATCCCTAGTACCAACCTGTGTTTTAATGATATAGTTTTCTGACAGATGTGTTTTTTTGTTTTGACATACATACATAGTATTGAAAATACCACACAGCCACAACTGTAATGACTGTAATTATGTTTGTGGATGGGGAATAAACACTTTGGCTTCTTGTTTACATTAGATGAAAGCGTGTTATTCCGAAATGAAGTAGTTTACAAATTGATTTTTTTTTTTTTTTTTTTTTTTTTTATCTGAGACGATGTTTGTAAGAGACACATGTATACAGTAATCAGCGCTGAGTGAAGGCGTGTTGACGTTAACACGTCAGGTAACAGTAACAGAAAACTCTCCGGCAAACCCCAATAATTGTAACGTTTAAAGTGCGTCTCTTTCTTTGTCCAGTTCCCGTCTGGTGCGGGACGCTTTGTGCTTTTCCCTGTTGACACAGTCCAGGTGGTCAGGTTTTTTAGAGCCGTCTGTCATTGCTTCAGAAATGGGACGTGGCTGCAGCGAAGTGAGAATAAGGATCTCGTGAAACAAAAGGCAGCGGCAGCTGTGGGAGCTGTGCTGGAGAATTCCACTCATTCCTCTCCGTTCATCAGCAGAAGCTCAGCAACACCTGGGTATTCGGTCCATAATGGACACTCCTGGGAGGTGTGAGAACCAGGAAGGTTTTTTTTTTAAATACCATGCAGAAAAAGACTTCCAGTCGAAAAAGTAGTCATTGAATTTAGTTTCTTTTGAGTGTTTCTAAATCACGCCGCAAGACAGCATTTTAAGATATAAAGACTTTCAATCACTCCTGTTAATGTCACCCTCCTCCTGTGATCACCACGTTGGGAGTCAGTGGGGATAGGCACCTGATAGTATCACTTTGGTTATTGTCACACTCTGATATCATTATGAGCCAGGTAATACAGAAGTACATGGCTGTGGAGTATAAAATGAAGTAGGGTAGCACAATGCAGCAGAATACACTAATGTTTGTGTTTACAGTTCTTAAACTTGTCGTTTTTACAATGTGTTATTTATGCATTGTACACGGTATTTCTCAAACACAATGTTTTAATGTACGCTATTGTAATCAATGCAATACCTAATACTACATTTCCACATAAAACAGTTGTGTGTGAACTTTTCCGTTTATTTTTTTATTTTTTTGTCAGGTTGTTTCTGATAAAGTCAGCTCCACTGATTAGTACCATTGTAAGTTTCACTTTATAACCATTTTCAAAATGTTAAAGCCATGCCATTATATTTCTTAAAAGAACAGAAATGCATATGACGGTAACTTGTTTAATGCAGTTAAACGGTTGATCGCCAGCTCCGGTGATTTGAAAGTGTATAGCTGAACACATTTATTCATGTATGATTTCTTAAGTGTCTGCAATGGGATACATTCATACAATATTGTTTTCTGTTTGGTGTTGTTGTTGTTTTTAGCTTTATTTATAGGATGCAGATTTACAGAATATATACTGGTAATTATTTTTACGCTAGGACAACTGTACTGTATGTATAATTAAGAACATTTAAAAAAAATCAACAATACATTACTTTTTAAAAAATAATAATGTGTGTACTTATTGTTGCTGTAGTGATTTCACCTTGTTTTCATAAAGTACTCGCGTTCCTATGGTTACGGTGTTGCTACGGTTATGCATGAGTCACTGACTTACCAGCCTGAAAACAGCTTTAGCTCGTATTAAGCATGTATCTCTCTCTGGTATCGATACAAAAAAAAAATCCTTTTCAGATGCGAGTATACCAGTTTGACTCCGGCATATAATCTTCACATGCGTGATGCTCTTTACATTGAGAGAGGAGGCGCAACAGAACAAAGTGTACTCACAGAGAAGAATGTGTGCTGAGATCCACACGCAGTTCTCACTCAATAGTTATGCAAGCTGAAAAAATCATAGTACTATAACTAGAAGACAGAATCATTTAATAGAAGGGTTTTTACGTTGTATTTCTTTGGTACGCTTCCGCTTGTGGTTGCTTAATCGTATAGGTGGACATAAGCTATTTATGAAACAGCATGTTCTTCAACATAAAACAAATATAATTTGTATACATCTAGAAATGCGGCCCGAAATTAAAACTGTAAATATTAAGGTTAATCTTACTTGATATAAATCATAGGCCTACAGATAAGACACGTACAAATTCTACCAAAAACCTGCCCATATAAAAATCCATATATAGAAAAATAGGCTTCAGTGAGTTACAGGAAAATAATTCCATCTAGGGTTTCTGTGACTTTACAAATTACGAGACCGAAGGTAATCATCCATCCATCACAAGGGCATTCATAATTATATATATATATATATATATATATATATATATATATATATATATATATATATATATATATATCTAGTAGACTATATTTTGAACTGTTTGTTACAGAAGTACATTAATTCTGAAAACCCCTGTATCACTTTACATTGGTTTTCCTACAGTGTAATGACATTGTAATAACACAGTAATTTCACAAGTGGTTGTGTGGTTATAATACACATGCAAAAGTTAGGTCCTTCAATAGATGTTGATGAGTTGAGTTGATCAAAATGGATAATGGAAGGTTTGTTTTCTGTGCTTAATTCCAGATTTTAAAAAAATACCATAAATAAAAATTCAATATGTTGTTTTTGCAGTTATGTAAAGCTTTAACAGTTGAAGAAAACATTCTTCAAAACCAGAAGCAGTAATTGATTCCCTTCTTCAATAAAAAAAAATCCTATACTTCTTATAATTCAAAGGAGACTGACTTGAACTTGTGTGTTGTATTCAGTTTGGTGTCAGCTAGCCAGGTGAAAAGTACAGTGGTAGTGTTGATGTCACTTCTGTCCTGCAGCTTCAGCCAGCTGTGCAGCTGCTTTCTAAGAGAGATTAATTGCATAGCTGACGGGTAAGAGTGTAAGAATACGTCCGAACTGTCTTAGTGTGAATTACTGCTCTGCTTCCATTGAGATGGCGCCTCTTTAAATGAGATGGGTTATTTTAAAGAAACAAATAAACAAAGAAGCAATGGAAGGCTTTGATGCAAGTACTTCATAACTCCCTCTTTTTTAAAACCTAAAAAATCACATTTGAAGTCCCTGATGGGCTGGGATTGTAAATGCTTGTAACAGACCAGCTACCATTGATGTGTAAGTTCTTTGTCACATGTAGAAGCCACTTACTAGCTAGACTTCGATAACTCAATATGACGTGTGCTTGCATTGATGGTATCAATGACAAACCAATACATTTGCAAGCTAACTGGTAAAACACACCTTGGGGTTTGTGGATAAGGTCCTTTTCAGAGGGCCACAGTGAGGAGTGAATTATAAAAATAGCAACTGTCATCTCAACCCCGGAACTTGAGAGGAAAACTTTTTTCCTCTTCATCCTCTTCTTCCAAATGATGCATCCTGTTTATGTCAGATGAAAGGATGTGATGATGCTTATCCCAGTGCCACTTCCCAAAAAAAAAAACATCAACTGATAATGGGTATGGTGCCTGATCTAGATTTGGCGTGCACAAATATGATTTACAAAGAAAAACATTATAAATATATACTTTTTCTTTCTCCATAATCCAAAACTTCTAAATGGTCAATCTGATTCAAAAGGTATGACTAGGAGTGTTAAATTAGCACACTGAAGAAGGCACTGGCAAAAACGTTGTCTGTTTAGTTTCTGACAGTTTTACTCTGTGTGAAAACACTGAACATGAAACTAAGCTAGGCGTTGGCATTTGGGATGTATAGCTGCAGCCACCTTCAGCTAAAGGAAAGGCTAACACAGTTTGCTCTCTCCCATTATAAAGCATAGACTGGATTCAGGCTCCTGACCTGTGAATAATGCACATTGAGTCAGCAGTGCTAAGCTGCATGTCAAGTCCGCATCAAAATGTGGGTGGGGAAAGTCAGGTGTTGATATTACTTAGCGTGTCTTTAGAGAACAGGGTCAAGTCTGGGCGAGTCACTGCATGACTTCTGGAGGAGCCTCTTTTGTTTGTGATGAGTGTCAAATCAGCTGACAGAGCTGAAAGATCTGGATTTATGTAGTCAAATGAAAATGATAGCTGCTGTATTAGAGTCTGGCAACACTCAGTGCATGCAATGACACCTGAAATTATGAAAATGCAAAATATGTTCTCATTCGTACTTTGTATACACTATTTCCATTTTCAGTTTTTATTTGCAACCTGGGTTAATAATCTGTGTTAAAAAGTTCTGTGTTTGCATTTCAAATACATGCTATTATCAGAAATACAATGCCATCATACAGTCGTGTCCCATGTTGTATTCAGACACACACTCGCAGGTATATATCAAATCATATTTGATTAGAATAATATTGATTAATCTGCCCCTATTCACAAAACTTTTTTCCTGAAGCTTTTCTTGAATTGTGTTAGAGACACCAACAGCAGTCTAGAACAGTTTAATAATTATCAAGAAATGAAAGAGACACTGAGATGTGTGCCTGGTCTTGAAACTGGTCAATGGGAAATTAGCCATGTTGTAGTGTATTTAAGGGGTATTTATATAATACTGCTGAGGGCAGTGCTGAGGTTTCATTCATTTTGTTTTTTAACTTCAACCCTTTATTTAAAGATTAAATCAGATGTTCTTTTAGAACAAGTTTAATGGGGACCTCATAATTTCAATGCAATTTATTCAGGATCTCTACGAGTTCATAGAAAGGAAGTCATTAAGCATGACACATTCGACATGTACCCGTACTAAGCCCTTCATCAGTACGGAATTCATCATGAACGTTATTTTAAACAGTGACCTCCTTTATAATATAAGGGCAAGCACATTGAATACTGACTGACAAAAGACAATCTGTGAATCTCCTTTCTTTCTTTCTCTTTCCTTTTCTTTTTTTAGCCCCAAAACATTTTTTTAGATACCCTCAAGGAAACTAGTTTCACACCTGGGCATGAAGGGAATTTCAGTTTTAATCTGGGTTTTAAAAAAAAGAAAAGGAAGACAATATGGAATTGCAGAAGTCAACATCAAAAGAATATCACTTGACGACACAAAACAAAAAAAACACACCTTTAAGACCCCCGTGTATCAATTAGAGACAATAAGGATGTGCACCTGTGTCAGGCAAACCTAGAGACTGCCTAGGAGAAGTATCAAAACCCGAAGCACGGCAGACTTAGTGTTGAAGAGCTGACTAGTTTGACCCGCTCACCTCTGAACCAGTGACCTGCAGGTGGGAGGAGGGATTGTCAAACTGATGGGAGCCGAACTGACTGCTATTTTGTTTTGATGTTTAAGGGTTCTGTTTCAAATGGGCACAAAGAATAATACACAGCTGGTCGGAGGGGACACAATAGAAAACAGCGGCTTTGTATGAATTCATTTAGTAAGTTTAAGATGTTTTGGTTTTTTTTAAAGACAGATAGGGGTCAATGAAAATCACATTTGAACCATGCAATAAGAAATCTCAGACGTGTGCCATAATGGCTTTATAAAGAGGTTCAGATGCAAAAGATACAGTGATCATGAACATATCCGGTATGTCAAAACACTTGCATTTTTATTTGGAAATAAGCGTATTATAAGTTCTGATGTAATGACAACAATTCTTTACTGAGTCCTGAACCGAAAGGTCAAGATAAGAGTTTGCTTCAGTGCAAAGCTTACCCAGAGTGAATACGTATTTATTAAAAAAAAGAACTATAAGCCTGACACTCACATTTTTTATTTGATACTTTTTTCTTTAAAAAAAAGGTGTACTTTTTTCGTAGAAGTGGATCCCTGTTAACTGTATTCAGCAATGTTGAAACAAAGCTGTCTGAAAATAGCTATATAAACGTATCATCTGTGAAAGTCAGCAGTTTATAGGCTACTACTACTACGACTACTACTACTACGACTACTACTACTAATAATAATAATAATAATAATAATAATAATAATAATAATAATAATAATAATGTACCCTAATACTTGCTGCTTCATTAAAACTTTTCTGATTCCTTTTTTAATTAAAAAAAATTAAATCAGGGCAAAGTTATTTAAATGCAGAATTTTCTCTGGTGTGTGTTTTGTCTGTTAATAGCCCCAAGGACATGTATTCACGCCTCCTTAAGAATTTTCTGGGACCCACATATCGGGAAAAGACAAGACTATCAGCAAGTAGAAAGGGCTGTCTGTAAGAAGAAATGTGGACCTTTAGTCCAATAGCCAGAAGGAGTAAGAATGTGGACTATGTTAAAAAAAACACCTAATGTTTCACATTATACAGCTCTCACATAGTGCCAAAATGGCATATTGAACCAGGAAATAATTTGCAGCTTTCTAGCATGAAATACGCCAATGTGCAATCCTTCTTATTAAAACATTGCCTTCTGTGGTCTGTTAGGACTCAAGCCCAAAGCCAGACAATCACAAATGTATTAAAAATCCACAAACGACAAATCAGCCCTTGAAGTTGGCGTATCTACTTTTGCTGCAGGGTATAAAGTGTCAGCAATGCTAAAGTACAAGGCTTGAACTGATCAGGGATCTGTGCATGCTGAGTGCAGTTCTTTTTTAATATCACTAATTGTCTCCAACATGGCTCCAAGGCATAGCATTTGATATCGTTAAGGATTAAAGTATAGAGCTGTCCTTATTACATTATTAACTATTTGGAAATGCCATCTTGCTTATCGCATTCTGTCTATAAGGAGGGTTTATGAAACTGACCTTGAAATATAAGTAATTACTTTTTAGTGCTTGAAAATGTTGATTAGAATCCAAAGGTCATTTAGAATCTGCTTGGAAATAAATATATATATATATATATATATATATATATATATATATATATATATATATATATATATATATATATATATAATGACTTGCATATAATGTTAAAAGTAGTTTATTTAACCATTGAAAAATATATATAATACTAGTCCTTATATCTTTAAACTTTATACAAGATTTTTAATAATAATAATAATAATAATAATAATAATAATAATAATAATAATAATAATAATAATAATAATAATAGATAAAGGTAAACTCAAAGGATTCTGTGCTTACTTCTGGCTTTCGAAATGCAATGGTTGCCACCTTTTGAATTTGCGTGACTCTTCCCCATTAAAAAGCTTTGTCAGTTTCAGAGTTGGCATCCTATCCTTTGTAAGAATATAAGCAGGTGATGAATAGTGTGTGGCATGTGGTCTCACGGTAATGAGGATGGGATGTAAAAGTATGCTGCTAAATCCAGTCTTCCTGAAGGAATCGTGTAAAAAGGTCATTATATGTGGGCGTTGGGCAGGAATCTCATTTGACACGATTCCTTTCAGAGAATACGTGAAATGAAAGAGAGGAAAGGGGCAGTCAGAGTTTCAATGGCAGAGAAGGCTTATCTGTGGCATGCTGACCACGTTGGCACAGCGTAAAAGGCCCAATTAAGTGTCTGCCTCACCTCCCCTTCCTGTTATTGCCTGCCGAAGGCTCAGCCACCCCATGTTCTCCACACGGGACTTGAGAGACAGGACGCTCGTTTCAAAGGACTCATAGGAAATGAAATGAGTACAAAAAGAAATCTGTGCATTTCCTCATGGGTGCTCATTGGAGCACTGGCAAGAGGCTAGCTGAGAAATATAATTATCAAAGGACCACTATAGGAGTTTGTTTTCTTAATGGTATTAATGGTATTAATGGGTTTGTATTGAAGATATCACAGAGTTCATTGAGAGCAATTGAGATAACCCCTTACGCAACTGAGAACCATACCCTGCACAGCAGAGCTGTGGGTTAAGAGAGCCCTGCCAATGACCAGTGGGATCCCAAAGAGCCAGGAGACCACACAAACACAAATTGGGATAAACTGCATGGAAATAATATGCATGTCTTATTCTTGTAGTTCTGGGGTTTCAAAATCACTCACTAAATATTGCCATTCATGTAAGTGATACATTTGACATCCATTATTCTTCACCCATTATACTTTGAAAGTGAGTCCTTGAAGTTGTTGAAGCCAGTCAGCATTCACACAGCACATTAAAAACGGGTTCATGTTTGCTGCACCTGTTACTGTACAGCCCTATGAAATGTGGAAACTAGCACAGAAGCTGGTGGCATAAATGGGTGAAAATAGGATCGGAACTAGACAGCGCATGTCAGTGTTGAAGAATGTCAATATTTTCATTACAAGTGTATTTGTGTGTCAACATCTGATACCACGACTATGGGAGCCTTATTCCTGCAAGGACTTGAGAAGCAATAAAACAAGAACGCCAAGTACAACCTAATGTGCTAAATTTGTTTTTGTTTTTTTGTTTTTTTTCAAAATATACAGAACACTGTGAACATCAGTAGTTTCTGAATTGGTGATATAAGTCTCTGCGTTTCATTTGTCTGCATATGCTAGACATAATCATAACCGCCGCTAACTTATCATAGCGTTGACTGCGCGGCTCTGGGGTTGCAAGTCTTAAAGCTGAAGGGTTTTATTTTGTTTTCATAACAATCAGTTCAGCGATGCTTGGCTGTTGAAATCAGTTCAGATATGAAGGAAAGGCAAATGGTGGCGCAGGAATTCGGAGCATTCCGGATACTGTTCTGACGACAAATGTTTGTCCTACTGACATCTCAGACTGGGCTCAGTAAGAGTTTGAAATAGGTAGAGCCACCCGGTTGCAGTTTTAATGTGTGTATTCATATTTAGAGAAATGAATTACTATTGACTATTCCACCTAGTTTTGTAATGTGGGGAGCACAATACAATTAGGTGAAGAGACTTGTGGACAGGGTGCCATATTGGGGAACTAGAACTCCACTCACACACCCAGTCAGCCCCCATTGGATGACACTGATCATGTGAGCAATACATTATACAGTAGAATGCTGGCTATGGAGGCGGCCCTATGCTTTTGACTGATAGAGATCTACACTGGCAAGGCAGGCCATTTAGCAACTTCTGTCCTTGAAAAAATGCCATTTGAGAACATAGAGTTCTGAGTTCCGTTTCGCGGAATATAAGAGCGCACAGCATGGGAACGAGCAAAGGGAATAAAATAAAACAATTCAAAAAGAGTTCCCGCTTTTCAATGTCCCTGTCGAGTAGCCACTTGCAAAGAGCAAAGCCCATTTATCTATCATAACAAAAAGGAGCGAAACAGTGTGCAGTGATACCATAAGATGCACTTGACGTAATATTCCATTTCCATTCATGAAAGTTAATCGTTTCAGCAAGAAGAGCATATACCTGAAATGCTGTAATGAGATTTTGTATAGAATGTGATGTATGTATTCATAAGCTGCAATATGAAAGCAGGTATTAGATTAAAAATTCAAGCCAAATATACAGCATATCCTGCCCCATTAAGCTATAAAATTGTTTTCCAAATTCCAGGTTTTTAGAACTTTCTGTAACTTTACATAGGGGGAGCAGGAAGCAAGGGCAGATGGAGAAAATGTAACAACTAAATGCGATTTGCAAGTTGAAGATTTTCATTTATTTTTCATTTATAGCAACTTTACAGTGCATTCAAAAGTGTGGCCACATCCTTCCCTAAAAGTACCCCAAGATTCTGGTTTCAGCTGCTGTCCTTTCACAGAAGATTTATCAAACAAAGGTCACTCCTTTGAAAACAGCTGTGTGTATTATAGAGCCCCCACAAAGTGTTTCTTTTGGACTAGTGTTGTAGTGCTGTCAGAATGCGTGGACGCACTTTGGATGAAAGGTGTGAAAATGTGCTGGTATGGGTCGATATCACAGAACCTCATAATATCACATTAAGTTCCTTTAATTGCAAATTCATTGAAGCTAATGGTAATGCTGTGGGACGCATTGAATTAATTGGCAGATGGTCGCAATAATGCAATTCATAAACTTTTGAAATAATGTTTTAACAAGTTGCCCTTAAAAATCAAATAAGGGCGTTTTGCATACTATTGTTGTCTGTTGGAGTCCTATTGTTTTAGATCTGCCACGGGTTAGATCATTCGAATACAGCCTCTTGTCTGAGTGCTTTATATGCTTGCACCACGTCCCTAAGGTGGAATTACAGCCTTAAACACTTCCCGTTGTTTCAATATTATATATTGTTTCCATGTGTATTGGTGTACACTGGGGACAATGCTGCTCAGTCATTAACACTTTCCAGGACCTGTCCTAACGATATAAACGGCAGATCCTTGTATTAATTATGTTTATTGACTGCAGTGATGGTAATAAGAGATCACATCCATAACATAAAAACATTGGTTAAAAAAAATGCTAAGGCTCTACGTGAGGCATAGATTAACCTTGAATTCCTGATAATAAACCTGCAATTAGTTGTACATGAACATGATATTATAGATCAACTATTAACGCTAGGGTTTGAGTTAGTTAGAGTTAGACTTAGGGTTGGGGTTAGAAATAATTGCTGAAGGTTAGGGTTAGGGTTGGGGTTGGGGTTGGGGTTGGGGTTGGTGTTGGGGTTGGGTTTGAGATTGGGGTTGGGGTTGGGGTTGAGATTGGGGTTGGGGTTGGTGTTCAGATTGGGGTTGAGATTGGGGTTGGTGTTGAGATTGGGTTTGGAGTTGGGGTTTGGGGTTTAGGGTTGGCTTTGCGGTTGGGGTTTGGGGTTTGGGGTTTAGGGTTGGGGTTGGGGTTGGTTTTGAGACTGGGGTTGGGGTTGGAGTTAAGATTTGTTTGAATGTAATTAGTACTGTGCATTATGCAATGCACAGCCCCCCCAGGTGCCTCACATTACGTAACAAGGAGAGTGGCTGGTTCATCTTTACCAAATGCGAGTCAGGGTTGCATGACACGAGACCGGAATATCTTTACTGCTTTGCTAAAAAAAACATCCTAATTAAATCATTTTTGTTTGCATGTTATACAGAAAGAAAGAGTTGAAACTGATACGGTAATGTACAGTACAATTTATACAGCATTAAAATATAAAACATTCCTACAGAAAGCACTTAGTAACAACATACAAATGATAAAGGGTGGTTAAATATATTAAACATTTAACAACACTGCAGGCTGGTCTTGACTTGGCCGAATCTGATTAAATATTAGAGCAATTCAATTACTGGGTAATAAGTAATTACTTTGTAGCTATTCTGTAACAAACCAAATGTAATTGCTATACTGAGTGCCATGCAGTGGTTGTAATTACAGATTTGCTGGGAACACGGTATAGTACGCTCTGTGCCTGATCAACAGTTACACAACAAACCAGGTAAAGGAAAACAAACAAATACCAAAAAATAAATCCAGTGAGCAGTAATTCCTGTTAGGCTCAATAAAGAGGTGTTGATGTGCTTTCGTGAGTTCCTTGTGAGCGATGACTGTGGGAAGTTGGGAACAGGAAGTGAGAAAGGGAGCTCTCGTATTTTAATCAGAGGTGTTTTCGTGGAAACCAGCGGCCCTTCTTCCCATTGCTCGACTGAGAGACGCTTCCTGAAGACTGCACTTGTAGAGTGAAGCACTTTTAATTCATTCACTCATATTCTGCACTTAAAAGGGACTTCCAGAGGCTGTTTATAGTAACACAAGGCTAAATATAACCTAAACAATTTGATGGCAAAGCAAATGTATCTTTGTGTCTATCTAATCTATCTGTCTGTTTCTCCAATACTGAGGTGATGCTATGCACTAGGCTAGTTAGAGTGCTAATTAAGGTTTTAAAATCCATTTTATGATATCTTATTAGTACTGGCAATATCATCACTGGTTCTCTTTTTTCCTCTGTTGTTAATCTGGAATATTTTATAGACAGCGATTCAAATGATCATGAAATGTTGCAAAGATCAAATGTCTCATTACAAGATTTCTTTTCTGCAAAAATATGGTCATAACTCAAGCCAAGACAGGATATATTTAAATGTAACAATAATAATAACATTCCTCTCTTCACATAATTATACTATTACATTGTTTAGGAGAGGCAGAAAAAAAAACACAATACTTACACAAACACAGATTCACTTTCACAATAAGTGGAAATGCAGAAAGGAGAAACTAATTTTTTTTTTTTTTAATGATGTCATTTAAAAAATCATTATAGTGATGTTTAAATCACCTTTATTTCCCAAACATTTGAAAATACCAAATGTTGACACAAATGTGGACTTTCTTTATGCACTTTCCTATTTTAAAAAAAGCCACAGATTCTTAACACAAACCTGCATGGTTATGTAGTTAACAAATGCTGCAGATTGAAGGCTGGTTGAAGTGGGTGCTGCTATGGCAAACTGGTGTGGTTTGCATGCAAACTAGACATAACAGCAAGATGACCAGGGTGCAGCTCCAGTTCCATGCAGGGCCTCTAGAGTGTGTCTCCGCTGGGGTGTGTTTGATGTATGACGCACCAAACGCTGCTTTCCTATCTGCTACCCAGTAGTGTGGCACTTAACATTCTGGAATTAACTGAAAGGACACCCGGCATTAAACAAAACTAATAAGCAATAATGCTAAACACTTTTTTTTTCTTGTAAAACCTAGATGTTTTGAAAAACTAAGCAATTAATCATGACTGTGTTACTTCCTGACCTGACTGTATGAAAATGTTGTTGAAATGCACAGAAGAGGAATGTCAAACAGTCACAGCTGAGGTGAATTAAACCATTATGACAGATCAATAACTCAGATTGCCCTGCACTGTATAGAGTACACATCCCTGTATATTGTAAAAGCAGTTCAGTGGCTATCCGCAATGCAAACAGTAACTCTCAAACAAGACCTCCATAGTTTATTTTTCCACATTACAGTTTCCGGATTCTTCGAGTAGGAAGCAGTTTCTGTTCCTCAATAAGTTTTTACAGCTTGTGAGGAACAGAAAAACCTTTGTGAACTGGGGAACAAACTCAACCACAGAATTACCCGACAGTGGGTTTACTAATCTAACAGGTGAATGCTTCCTGAATACCCATGTGTGTGCAGTATACAGTATGTACATAACGGCACGAAATAATGGTTTGTAACTAAGAGAACTGTGCAACCAGTATTGTAGATATAAAGTGTTTTATCATTATTTTTTAATTTTGCTAAAATGCCTCTAGATGTGCTCCTGCCAAATGGCTGCAAAGAGGAAACTGGCTAAGGAATTTACTAGAGAACAGTCCACACTAAGGGAATCAGGTAGCCCAAACTAGCTGGAAGAATGTTAATTTGGCAACCAGTCTAAAACAAAGGAACAGAAAAAAAAATACGGCTGGCTTCCTGTTGCACACTGGCTGTCTCTGTGAATCAGTTGTTTGAAAAAAAAAAAGTCTGGTGCAAATTTTGTGATTGGCACAATTTTTTTAATAAAACTGGACCCTTTAATGTTATTACAGACTTTACTCAGTAAGAACAATTCACATTTTTTAAAATCATCTGGTTTCTACTTCTTCATTAGTGAATGAGTGTCAGATGTTACCATAGCAATTAATAGACTGTAACTATCTGCTGTATTAGAGCTAACTATTTAATGAGGGTGCTGATATCCTTATAGCACCTTTTTTAAAAAACCTTTACCAAAAAACCAACCCTGTGATAACTGTGTAGAATTATTTAATGAAAACACTGCCAAAAACTTATCTTGATAACAATTCTTGTTTGTTTTGTTATGGTACTTTTTAAATATGAACCTTCGAATAAATACTGTAGATTGTTAACATAAATATTATAAGGTTAATTTCTGATTTGCAGCTAAACAAAACCAAATTTATTTTATTTTATTTATTTTTTTCTTTATTTTATATGCATAGGAGGAACCTTCAAATCGAATTTTGAGATAGCAAAAGTATTTACGTCAGCCTCCTTTTATCCAAACTTTATTTTTTAAAACTGCTAAATACATCCATGTGTTGAATTTGTTATTGTTCTTAACCTGTGATAGAAATTAAAAGCATGTCTTCAAAGGAGATATTTTGGCACCTTGTTATCAAGCTGCAATCCAGGTTCAAGTGTAAAACATTGTAGATAACCCATTTTAATGTATTTTTTATACTGTCATTTAGAATTTATGCCTGCACAGAAAAATTGTCTGTTTATTTTAAAAGCAATACTGTTGTTGGCACATAAAATAGCTGCTCATGATGTTATGCATATTAATGTGACTGGATAATTGTGATTGTTTTACACAGGAAGTAGGCCTTTTTGTAATACTGTACTGTACCTGTCATATGCTGGTAAACTATCTTTTTGTTGTCTCCAAAATGGTACGGCTGACTGCAGAAGGAGAAAGCTGGTATGTGTGGAAAAGGCTAGATAAATCCATACTACAGTAATGCGGGTGCTTCATTCTTCCCTGAGCTAGGAATTATGTTTTTTTTCCTCCAGTACCCAGGACTTTTGTGCGTGCGTCTGTAAGATGTGCATTGTTCACCGTATCCGGAGATTAGCCACTATCAGGGTTTATTTGCTGCCACGTTTTGTTTGACGTTGAACCTAAGAGGCCGGCGCGCACAGGAGAATGGTTTCGGATGACAGATCAATTCATTATCAAATTGCTTGACTGCTGCCTTTGCAACGGGAGGCCACCTGAGCATTTCTGCGCTGACCTGCTCTTGGCTCTCATTGTTCACACCTGTTCAAGGTGTTCCCCTGCACTGCCTGTCTGCTTTAGAAACTGTCAGTGATGAATTAGATGCCAGGCAGCTGAAATGAAAGACTGTGCGGTTAACAGAGCATGGAAAACAATGAGGATAGGGGTGTGCCAATAATTCAGATTTCATTAAAGGTGTTTTGAGTGCAACTGGTATTCATTGTTAATTCCAATAAGATTTGCTGCCCTCCTTACAAAATTGAATCACATTTTAATCTACCAAGGACAAGAGAGACAGGAATATGCCACACCTGTGTCACTAAAAGTGAATGCACAACAACTTTCTGTGTATAAGGTGATGGTGGGTCTGTGTTAGGATGGGGCAGTAAGTCCAGGGCAGTTTCAGGATGCCAGCTCTGAAACAGTTTTTTTTGGGTTTTTTTTTTTTGCATTTGACTTGAAGTCTTTGTATGGTATTTTATGGAATTAGTATTCCAGTGACAGGATTATAGTGGGGGTGCCTGTACTGCAATGTATGTTTATCTGTATGTGTGTCACATTTGCATTTTAGCTGTATTTTAAGAACCGCCCATTCAACTGGGCTAAAACTGGGTAGAATTCACTTTTCAGTTCTGGTCTGTGATCTGTTTAGGCTAATAAAGGGTATATCTTCAGAAAGTGTTGTGTACGATTCAGGGAAAGATTTTTTTATTATTACAAACGATTCTCACACATCTAACGCATACGTCTTGGGAAACACATGTCCATTTTGTATATCTGTGAAATATTTTTACAAGCAATAAAAATTAGGAGGTTAAATAATCGTCCATTGTTCCAGAAACCCATGCAAGGAATCGCATGTTAAAAAAATACATTTGAAATGATTAAACAATAATTAGATTAATATATTTGTATTACCACAAGATGGCAGTATCAACAAATCTCAGTGGCTTACGAGGGTCTTTTCAATACATGTGTTCATATCACTTTAGCTTGTGGAACTCTAGATCTGCACGTGCCGTCAGGTTTAGCACTTGATCCAAGCTAATAAAAAATATAAAAAATATGTAAAATAGCAAAGTTGTTCTATTGCACAGGTTTAATGTGTGTTTAACAAAGTTTAATGTGTTCTAAGGAAATGTGTGCTGTTAACAGTCTAATTTTAATTGAGGTCAAGCTAAAACTAAATAACATGCATTAAGCAGCTTTGCAAGAATTTGCCAAAGCTAAATAAAAAAAATGTTAAGTTGCTTACACAGAAAATTATATTTCCTCAGCAAAGATAATGATGTTTTGCTAACTTCTTTCAGTCTGAGAAGCATCCAAAAATGAATTCCTAAATAAACTATACAAATTAGATTCTTTCTTCAAATGAAACATTAGAGGCTTAACAAAAACACCAGCTTGGAGTTTGCAAGCGCACGGTACTCTACAGTGTTTCCACAGTCAACATACGCTGTTCCTCACCTGCCTCCAATTAGGCCTCTGTTGATCTTCCTAATCCATCCATTTGTTTTGGTTGCTTGAAAGAAAGTTCTATCAAAATGAAACATCAACATCAGCATTTCATTTATTTTGTATCTAAATAAATGTTTAAATTGCTTGATCAGTCATCGGAATTGAAACATTCGACATGGTGTGCTTTGCACAAGTCTCTGGGAGCTTGCTTATTTTCTTTTCTCCGGCATTAAGGGTCTTGCAGGATTTTCTGAATTTCAGCGTCTAACTCGATAAGTGTTGAGCTATGGAGCCCCCAGTCCCACAGTCTGCCTTTGTGTTACTTTGAAATGTGCATTTTAATAAACCTTGTATTTATTTATTTTTTTTATTAAGAGCACATTGGCTTTTGCCTTTGCCGGGACTTTGAATCTGTGGTCTTTCCTTTGGGATCTTCAGAACTCCTCGGTGGCAGGGGCCTTGGCAGGGCTCTCCCATGGCGATATGACCTGCCCGTGCCTCTGTCAAGGTAATGTTAATCACACTAACAATTCTGACCCTTCAGTGTCAGGGATAAGCTCCACTGCATACAGTCCATGGTCAACTTATTTCAAGGATATTTCAAATCAAATCTTCTCCTGTGGGGTTTTGAACTGGCTACAATGCGTTGATGTTGTGATGAACCTTATCGTGTTCACAGTTCTTTAAAAATCCTTCATTATTAATCTTTGTGATTAAATACTCCATGCTATTAAAGTTGTTCAAAAGTGTTGAAGTTTACAGTATATAAAATTATATTATAGTATACTTTATTTTTATTAATAGTATCAACATGTTATGCTTTTTTTTAATAGATCTCATTTCATCAACATACTGTGGAAAAATTACAAGAAAAGCTTGTTTGTAGATATAGTTTTAATATATAATATATTGATATATTTCTTCTATCTTAACTTTAGCATAATTGATTCCCCAATGCACTCAATTAACACATTTTGAGCAATTAAGTGAATTAAGTTAATTAGGTGAATTAAGAATTGGAGAGAGCGCAGGGCTGCGCATAGTTTATTTTCTCAGGAAGACTGCAGGAGAGAAAGAAAAACAGGACATCGGCTAGCGCTGGGTCCCTAATCCTAATCCCTTCCCCTGGGGAGCGATGGACCACAGGAAGCGCTCTGCTCCGCGCTGGGATGCAGGAGCTCTGGAGCCAGGGGGAGGTCTTGCTGAGAAGAAGCCTGGTTTCAATCCCAGCATTCAGCAGAGCAAACAAGTCCATCTTCACATCATTCCTTTGATTTGAGACACAAAAAAGGAGGCAAGAAATTATTCCACTACAGTGTTCTGTATGTTTTTTTGTGGGGGAGGAGGGTTGGGTACTGGTACAAAAGAAAAAAAAAATGAAATAAAACAAGTGGAAGAAATGTGTTTTAGAACTATCGTATACCTCATTGTGCCATATTATGTACTCATACATCCATTGCAATTTTATCTAGGTCTTTAAATATATATATATATATATATATATATATATATATATATATATAAAACAAACAGTGGAGGTACTTACAGGCTTTTGATGCAATGGTAACTACACATTTTTTTAATTTAAATCTGTTAATAAGCTTGATATCATTGACTATATATATATATATATATATATATATATATATATATATATATATATATATATATATATATATATATATACTGTATGTATATTTATATATAATATATATATATATATATATAACACATTTTTCATATCTTAAGTGTGCACTACAATTAAACCATATATATATATAGAGAGAGAGAGAGAGAGAGAGAGAGAGAGAGAGAGAGAGAGAACTTAAAAATAGTTTTACATTACTTCAATATAACATAAGTAAATATTCACTTCCTTTACTCAAAAGTACTGTGTAATGTTAAGAATAAGACCAACGCTGTGAGTCTCAACAAGTTTCTAAAGCAGTTGGATGGCAGTGAATCACTTCACACAGTTGTGTCACTGCTGCATTGTTCAGCGCTCTGTCCCGCGGGGAATGCTTTCCTTGTATAACACTGATTAGGTGATGATAATTTGGGTCTCTGCCTGAAACAGTAGAGAAAGCCAGGGCAGCTGGACCCAGAGTGGTCTGAGTAATTTAAAACCATCAGCATCTATACAATTAAAACACAACGCATACTCTTAGCAGGGCGGTGTGGAATGCTTTCTGTCATTTTATAATAAATTATTTATTGAAGCTCATGATTCATGTAGCTTTTTTTGTAATGTAAGGATGATGAAATAACATGAGAAAGAAATAAATGAAACACTGCAATAAAAAAATTCTCATTGGCTTTAATTCACAGGAAGCTAATTCTAAACTTTCTTTTTCTTTTCTTTCTTTAGTTATTTTCTTATGTCAAGTAAAACAAGTCATGTACTTCTGTAAATACAATTGTCTTCTGAAAGCCCTTCATTTCCTACTTGCACTTTTGGGTTTGGCATGTAGATGTTCTTTTAAAATCTTTTTGACTCATTATTCTTAGACTCCAACAATGTCAAAATAAACTATACAATTACAGAAAATACAGCTGTAACTGTAACAACATGGGTTTTTTTTTTTGCATTGTTAACTTTATGTACTTTTTTAAAATAAAATTACAGATATTTGCTGAGGAAGACAACACTGCCTGTTATGCCTACACTGCCTGATACAGTTGCATTTTCCCGTAATTTTCACACAAATTGTTTTAGCTGTGATTAGTTCCTGGGCTTCTTTTCCTTCCAGTCTGTCATGTCAGCTGGTCCGCATCAGGAGCTCACCACAGAGGCATGAGAGATTAGGGCCTACTAAAAGTGTAAGCTCAGCAGAGAGGTCTCCGAATGAAATGAATCTGGTGGCTAAACGGCTGTGTCACCCCACTAGCGGGTGGTCCCTGTGTCTGCCTGAGAAGCCAGGCTCATTGGCAGCACCACGGGGAGAGCTGGGCTAACCAGCACCAGCACCTGCTCCTCTTGAACCTTGTCAGCTGATTGGAAGCCGGCTTCTGCAAGTGCTGCTGTCACACCTGCGTCTTTCACGACAGCTGGGTTTATCAACAAAAAAATAAAACGCAGGAGAGAATAATAGCTAACAGGCAGTATATTATAATGCCTCAATTCCATCAGTGGGATCTGAAAAAGAAAACGAGAATAAAGCTGCTGACTTACCTTCTGTCGGTGTGGTTTCTATGATGTGAGTTCGTGTAGGCTTGGCCAGCGCAGGTACAGTTTATAGCTTAGGTTGAAGCAGGCAGTGTTGTTGCTCTCATATTTTACAGCAGACTTGTGACTCTATAGCTGTTACTTCGAACCAGATGCCTGAAAACTAGCATTCACTAACCTCTTCGGATTTAGAAGCCCAAGGCAAATAAAGTGTAGTTTTTGTGCCATTCACATTGGTGGTAAAAGATGTTCAAGGAATTCTATGTCCTGTTTTGATGATAGTTCCATTCACGGCCTTTGATTGTAAATATTTAAATGGTTCAGTTATTTTAAAAAAGCGAACTACAATGCTTTGTCCATAACTGTAAAAACACCAAAAGAGATTAAATAAATTCAATGACAAACATTTTTTAACTGAAAGTCTTCTATCAGACATTGAAAAAGACCTTGAGACGAAAGGTTTGTCATTGAAAGTATTAAGTTTCTTTTAGTATGTCTGAACTAGAATGCTTCTAAAAGCTGCTGACAAGTTATTGACAATTTATACAGAGGGGTTCCCTAAAGTTACCCGCATTCTGAATACATAACCTTGTTTACTCTGCAGTCCGAACATTTTGATTAGCTTTTAGCTGAAGCAATTTGGTGGTTACATCCACAAATACTTGTAAAAATGTAAAGCCCCAGAAGAGATAGACACACTGTAAACACAACCTTGTGGGGTTTTTTTAATTAATGAAGGTTTTATGCCATAACTTTGCACCTTTTTTTTCTTTCAGTTTCTGTTACACAAGAAGTCAACTTCAGACAGGAATCCTGGAGTAAATATGACTGGTATCTGGAGGATAGTAGCTGTTAACAAGAGGTCAGTCGGATTCGTTACAGCGCAGTGCAGGTGCAAAAGCACTCTTAAAGCAACACGCTGTCATCATTTCTACAAGCGAGGCACAGAGATCCATGGATAACGAGTCTACTGGGGGCTGGGAAACAAGGTAGAGCTAGTAAAGCCACAGGATCAGTTAATAGCAAGTAAGGACAGAGCACTGGCACCATTACACGTGGAGCAGAACTTAAAGCAAATGTGCATGCATCAAAATTAGAAAAGCTACACTACTTTCAATATATAGAACATACCAGCAAATGCTGATTTTACTGTAGATTTGTTTGTTTTTTAACATCATGCAAATTATTATTCCTCTGATAGAGCTACAGTTTACACTTCAGACATTTCAGTTTTAAACCAGGAACTCAGTAAATGATCACAGACTTATCTAAATAATGTTGGCATTGCAAAATACAGCTATGGCCAAAAGTTTAGCATAACCTAGAAATTTAGGATTAATTACAAAGTGTTATGTAATTGAATATGTTAATGTAATATTATTCAGCAGGTTTCATTCCACTTTATGAAGCAAAATTTGTTATTTTTATAGGGTGATGCTAAACTTTTGGCCATAGCTGTACACTGCTAGCCTACTCTCAAGATACATTTGCAAGTCTCCCAGTCTCCCATGAGTAACACTGTGCTTGAAAGAGGAACCATTAGAAATGTGGATGTGTTTACCAATGAAGCCAAATAAATAAATAAAACCCTGCTAGATATTGGCTAGTTGAGGCAATTTTAAGAGGCATCAGGTTACAGAAAACCAGTGAAAGCCCATTAATGTTGACTAATAAACATCTCTCCCAGTATTTTGCAACAGTATTATGTTTGTGTCAGTCTGGCTAATGATCTAAACTTTACCTTTCCTCAACAAACTCAAATTATGAGCTCTTCTTCCACTTGCCAATAACAAAACAGTAGTATGAAAAATATTAAATATTGCATTTCCACTGTGGAAAATACAACTATGAATGGATTTCATGAACTAAATAGCATTTAAGTATGGAACTGTGAATTTACAAGTTATATATAAATGCGGGCACGAAACCCTGCATCAAAGCTTTTCCAGGGCACACACCCAAGTGAAAGGTTAATGCTTGTGTTCAAAGCAGTAATTAAAAAACCGCACTGACATTAATCTCTAAGCAACCGTCAGTAAATATAAACGTGGCTCTTCAGAAGCATTTAGCAGCTTGTTTTGCACAAGTGTAACATTATTACTGAGATTTCTGTCTGATATCCCCAAGCACTGAGATAGACTGTGTTATTGCTGATACAGTAGCGTGATGTACATTCTGGCATTCTGGATCTGGATAAGGAATGCAATTAGCAAGATAAGGAAAGATAATGTTCACTGAATACAACATGCAATTTTATTATTATTATTATTATTATTGTTATTATTATTATTATTATTATTATTATTATTATTATTATTATTATTATTATATATTAAAGTGCAATTTATCAGTAAGATATGGACTAGTACAGACGGACAGTCAATATTTTGGTGATTTTATTGAACACTTTATTAGCTTACAAACAGTTCAATGCTGTGTTTAATTTGTGGTAATGGTTAGTTAATGCAGTGGCTTCTTTATCACACACAAACACACTTAATTTTTCAAGTCCAGGATCTAGGGCATGTTTCACTTTTTAACTTGGTGAGTATAACAGTGTTACAACATTGAGCCAGCTGATTGAGAGTAAATAACAAAACCAAAAAACAGCTATTGCTTGTAAATCAGCTGACACCCGACTCAACGAAAAACAGTGGGAACGCCCGTTTAGACTTTCACACATAGTGCAGTAGAAACAAAAATACTGAGACACTTTACAAAGAATGGCACTTCTTACATTAGCTAGGGAAAAATCACTTTGGGAAAATCTGAATGTATGCAACAAACTGTATACAATACAGAAATATATATTGAAGTGTTTACATCATTAACAATAAATACAAATAAAAAATAGGTGCTAATGCATGAATATGAGGAAGCTCAGATAAATTTGCCTAAGGTAAAGTTCTATCTCAGATTTATTTGTTTATTTCTTTATTTATTGCAGCAAGATTTTTTTTAACGGTAAATTAAACAAACGCGTATCTAACAAAGGTGACGGTGTAAATCATTGTAAAAGAATAAACCTCCTGGTGATAACTCAAGAATTGTTCATTTGTTCTATTTGAAGAAAAAAGAAATATAGATAAAATAGCGGCTGCATATAATACAGGCAGCACGAGACTGCTAAACTGATCGGTGTTGTTCTATCAAGTGGGAAGTCTCTCCGTCACTTGAAACACGAGCCCGAAGCTGGCACTTTTCCCAAGTAAAATGAGTTTGGTCTAACTTCAGTCCCTCGCGTCCTATGGTCCCCTCACAACACCACTATTGAATGGAACTTGTTAGACGATCCTTCCTGACACACAGAGAGAGACTGGGTTGGAATAAGTATAGATATTAAACATCCTCCCATCCTATTAAAGGACAGTCACTCTATTGCCTTGCCGTGGCCGAGTTCATCATAATGAGTGCTTGTAGGATATATTGGGCATATATAAAGTTTTGCCGTGCAAACACTGACTTCTCCTTTTCCCCGGAAAGCAGA